>NW_027062896.1:0-26569 GCF_032884065.1 Artemia franciscana
ATACTCAGAAACAAAGCACAAATTCCAGGTTAGTTTAAATTTTCCCCAAACGTTGCTCTTGTGATTCCTCGGCACGCTTTCTTTTCTTACTTTCTCTATCAGCCGCAAGCCTGTTTTCTTGCTGTTCTTTTGATTCCTCGGCACGCCTTCTTGTTTCACTTTCTCTTTTAGCAGCAAGTCTGGTTTCACGTTGCTTTGGTAGTTCCTCGACACGCCTTTGTTGACTTAAATTTCACATTCCTAATCTAGCAATATCTCTTGAAGCCGCAAGCCTGTTTTCACGTTGCTCTTGTGATTCCTCGACACCCCTTCTTTTTTTACTTTCTCTTTCAGCAGCAAGTCTGGTTTCGCGTTGCTCTGGTAGTTCCTCGACACGCCTTCGTTGACGTAAATTGCACATTCCTAATCTGGCCCTTTCTCTTTGAACTGCAAGCCTGGTTTTGCTTTTTGGTAACATTCTATAACATTGACAGTTGGAGAAATCTCCACGTGCCAAGATTGCTAAGGCTCAACAATTTATAATAAACCTCGAAATTTAAGTATCTGTTTTAAGGTCTTCAAATTAAATTAATCTATTGTCAAAGTATTTCGAAATCCTTATGCAATTCCCAGTTTTTACATTTTAACCCTCAACACCAAAATACATACAACTTATTTTTATATATAATGAGGATATAATCTGGCGTAACAGACAAAGTTTAACAGACATAACACACAGACAATTTATTTTTATATATATAGAGGAAATATATATAGATTTCTTAGTTTTTTTTTCTCCTTTATTTTTCAGTTTTTTTCCTTTTTTTCTTTTTTTTTCATTTTTAGTTTTTAAAAACTTTCTCTTTTTTTCTCCTTTTTTCTTTTTCTTTATGAAGTTTATTAGTGATTTCAACTTTTGCCGGAAGACAAGGGCCTTAATGTTATGTCTATGACCCCCGATTTTCCTTGAAGTAAAAGCTGCTGTATCTCGTCCCAAGATTGATTACATGTAAATGTAATAAATAAATCTGGACGACCATAGAAACGAACATACGCAATAGTATCTTGAGCATATTCATGCATATGACGAGGACTGCCAGCATATGACGAAGGTAAAATCGTTAATCTTCCAACGTTTGTGGTATTACCGTCATTTACAACTGCATCTCGCAAATGAATGTATTGTTCAGAGCGGAGCTTGGTCTAATTCAGACGGATAAATAGCAAACGTTCTGATTCAATTTTTGCATACATATCAACGACGTATTGGTGAAACAATTGACGGCATTTTAAAATATAATCGTCTTCATCCTGCCGAATCATTAGTCTATAGGAATAATAATGCATTGCACTGCATTTCTTGTTCATTTCTTTGTTAGTGGCCTGATTCATCAATTTTATATTAAAGTGATCCCAAAAATGATAGGATATTATAGGGCATCGTAGCATCGATGAGTTTCAGCAATTCTTATCAACTGAGCGTTTCGCTTATTAAGAATGATATCTCGAGGTAAAAACTGATCACCGACCATAACGATTGCCACTTCGTCGATACTTGGAGCATTGTATCTACGCACATGTTGGCCAGGAAGCGTTTTTCAGCGGAAATAACAATTTTATGCGTATCAGTAGGCATCAAATCGATGGCTGTTTTGAACAGACGCACTAAATTATTATTTTTGTGGAAAAGATGTTGCAATTGGGAAACGATTGTCCTTTCAACGTTGGGAGAAATTTCGCAACGTGTATTCAATTCAGAATATCTATTACTGATGAAGTACAATTGTAAAAATTTATGAAAATCACCTGAGAATGCTAGAAGGGACCCTGCTCTATGATAAATTTGCCCTTTTACTTTGAAAGTAGGCATAAAATGATCTCGATTTTCGATTTGGGCACCGAACGACGTCATTTGGAAACATGAGTTATATTTTCTGATGTTTGATAAAAAAAATGCTTAGATTGTGACGTAGTTCCAGTAAGCAAAGTCTTTTGTTTTTTTAGTATTTTACTTTTTTTTCCTTTTTTTTGTTTTCTTTTTTTCTTTATTTGTTAGTTTCTTTTCTCCTTTTTTAGTTTTTCTTTTTTTCCTGTTTAGTTTTTCTTCTTTGTTAGTTTTTTTTGTGTTTTTTGTTTTTCTCTTCTTTAGTTTTTTCTTTTGCTTTTTCTTTATTTTTTTCTGTTTTCTTAGCTTTTTCTTTTTCTTTATAGTTTTTTTAAGTTTTTCCCTTTTATTTAGTTTTTTTTTAGTTTTTTCCTTTTTTAGTTTTCTTTTTCTTCTTTTTTTCAGTTTTTTTCTTTTTTTCTTTTTAGTTTTTTAGTTATCTACCTTTTTTAGTTTTTTTTTAGTTTTTTCTCCTTTATTAGTTTTCCTTTTTTTTCTGTTTTTATTTTTTTCTGTTTCTAGTTATTTTTCTTTTTTAATTTTTTTCCTTTTTTTAGTTTTTTCTTTTTTTAGCTTTTTTAGTTTTTTAGTTTTTTCATCTGTTTTTTTTAGTTTTTTTTTAAGTTTTTTCTTCTTTTATTTTTTCTTTTTTTTCTTTTTATAGTTTTTTTTCTTTTTTAGTTTTTCTTTCTTTTTTTCTTTTAATGTATTATGTTTTTTGAAAGCGAGCTTATTCAAAAGATCTAGTCTTTAGAAAAGAAATTCGAGAAGACTAACTAATTTGTAAATTTTCTTGTGGTTACTTATTAATTCAAACCCTATAATTTATTGTCAAAATATTTCGAAATATTTATGCAATTCCCAGTTTTTACATTTTAACCCTCAACACAAAAATACATACAACTTATTTTTTACAACTTAGTACAATTGTAAAAATTTATGATTCTCACCTGAGAATTGTAGAAGGGCCCCTGCTCTATGATAAATTTGCCCTTTTACTTTGAAAGTAGGCATAAATTGATCTTGATTTTCAATTTGGGCACCAAACGACGTCATTTGGAAACATGAGTTATATTTTCTGATCTTTGATAAAAAAAAAAAAAACGCTTAAATTCTGACGTAGTTCCAGTAAGCAAAGTGTTCAATGGCTCTGGGGCTGCAGCCAGTAGAGGAAGTTGAACTTTCCCTGAGACGCAACACATTCCAATTGTTTCACCTGTTTCAAGAATTGTTTCAAGAACCTATATTGTAAAAATTTATGATTCTCGCCTGAGAATGGTAGAAGGGACCCTGCTCTATGAAAAATTTGCCCTTTTACTTTGAAAGTAGGCATAAATTGATCTTGATTTTCAATTTGGGCACCAAACGACGTCATTTGGAAACATGAGTTATATTTTCTGATCTTTGATAAAAAAAACGCTTAAATTCTGACGTAGTTCCAGTAAGCAAAGTGTTCAATGGCTCTGGGGCTGCAGCCAGTAGAGGAAGTTGAACTTTCCCTAAGGCGCAACACATTCCAATTGTTTTACCTGTTTCAAGAATTGTTTCAAGAACCTATATTGTAAAAATTTATGATTCTCGCCTGAGAATGGTAGAAGGGACCCTGCTCTATGAAAAATTTGCCCTTTTACTTTGAAAGTAGGCATAAATTGATCTTGATTTTCGATTTGGGCTCCAAACGACGTCATTTGGAAACATGAGTTATATTTTCCGATGTTTGATAAAAAAACGCTTAGATTCTGACGTAGTTCCAGTACGCAAAGTCTTCAATGGCTCTGGGGGTGCAGCCATTAGAGGAAGTTTAACTTTCCCTGAGTTGCAACACATTCCCATTGTTTAAACCGTTTCAAGAATTGTTTCAAGAACCTATATATATAAAAATAGGTTGTATGTCTGTTACACTATGTCTGTCACGCCAGATTATATCTTCTATATATATAAAAATAAGTTGTATGTGTTTTTCTTTTTTTCTTTTGTTTTTTTAGTATTATACTTTTTTTACTTTTTTTCCTTTTTTTAGTTTTCGTTTTTTCTTTATTTGTTAGTCCTTTTTTAGTTTTTCTTTTTTTTAGTTTTTCTTCTTTATTAGTTTTTTTTGTGTTTTTTGTTTTTCTCTTCTTTAGTTTTTTCTTTTGCTAATTCTTTATTTTTTTTATTTTCTTATCTTTTTCTTCTTCTTGTTAGTTTTTTTAGTTTTTACCTTTTTTTTAGTTTTTTTTAGTTTTTTTCTTTTTTAAAGTTTTCTTTTTCTTCTTTTTTCAGTTTTTTTTTTTTTTTCTTTTTACTCTTAGTTATTTACCTTTTTTAGTTTTTTTAGTTTTTTTCTTCCTTTTTTAGTTTTCTTTTTCTTCTTTATTTTTTATTTTTTTTCTCCTTTATTAGTTTTCCTATTTATTTTTTTTTATTTTTTCTGTTTTTAGTTCTTTCTGTTTCCAGGTATTTTTCTTTTTAATTTTTTTTCTTGTTTTTGTTTTTTCTTTTTTAGGTTTTTCTTCCGTTTTTTCAGTTTTTTACCTTTTTTAAGTTTTTTCTTCTTTTATTTTTTTTTTAGTTTTTTTCTTTTTTAGTTTTTCTTTCTTTTTTTCTTTTAATGTATTATTTTTTTGATAGCGAGCTCAAAAGATCTAGTCTTTAGAAAAGAAATTCGATAAGACTATAACTAATTTGTAAATTTTCTTGTGGTTACTTATTAATTCAAACCCTATAATTATAACTTGAAGTATCATAAGCAAGATTGTACATAATTTTAAGTACCTTGTGATGGTAAAGTGGAACGGACCTTGGGCTAAGTTCAAATGCACCCAGGTTCAAATCCCTCCATTGCAAGGGTTACGATTAAGCTGCAGTCAGCTGCTGACGCAATATCGTGTTTAGAGCCTTATAAACATCGGTGGAAGATTACCTTAATTTATTTCTTGCAGCATTTCTTTTTTTTAGTTTCTTCTTTTTATTGATTTTTTTCTTTTTTAGTTTTTTTTTGTTTTAGTTTTTTTCTTTTTTAGTTTTTTCTTTTTAAGTTTTTCTTTTTTTAGTTTTTCTTTTTTTGTTTTTTCTTTTTTTCTGTTTTTTAGTTTTTGTCTTTTTTCATTTTTTTTCTTTTTTAGTTTTTCTTTTTTTTTAGTTTTGTAGCTTTCTAAGCTTCTTTCTTTTTTGTTTTTTACCTTTTTTATTTTGTTTTTCTTTTTTTAGTTTTTTACCTTTTTTTCTTTTTTAGTTTTCATTTCCTTCTTTATTTTTTAGATATGCAAACCCTCAAACATACAAAAAAACAAACATGCTTTAATTTTCTTTCTTTTTTAGTTTTTTCTATTTTTTAGTTTTTTTGTTTTTTTTTCTTTTTAGTTTTTTCCTTTTTATGTTTTTAGTTTTTTTCTTTTTAGGTTTTTCTTTTTTTTAAGACGTCATATGCAAACCCTAAAACAGACAAAAAAACAAACATGCTTTAATTTTTTTTCTTTTTTAATCTTTTTCAAAGTTTTTCAATTTGTCAATGTTAATTCTAACATTGACGCTTGGAAAAATCTTAACGTACCAAGCATGCTAAAGCTAAACAATTTATAATAAACCTCACAATTTTGGGTATCTGTTTTAAGGTTTTTGAATTACTTTAATCTATTGTCAAAATATATTGAAATATTTGTGCAATTCCCAGTTTTTATATATATTGATATGCTTTCTCTTCTTTTTTAATTTTTCTTTTTTAGTTTTTTATTTTTTTAGCTTTTTAGCTTTTTTAGTTTTTTTAGTTTTTTTCCTTTTTATTTTTATTTTTTTGGGGTTTTTCTTTTTAGTTTTTTTTTAATTTTTTTTAGTATTTTTCTTTTTTTAGTTTTTTTTTGGTTTTTTACCCTTTTTTCTTTTTTCAGTTTTCTTTTTCTTCTTTATTTTTCAGATAGAAGATTGTGGGAAATTTCGCAACGTGTATTCAATTCAGAATTTCTATCACTCATGAAGTATAATTGTAAAAATTTATGATTCTCGCCTGAGAATGGTAGAAGGGACCCTGCTCTTTGATAAATTTGCCGTTTTAATTTGAAAGTAGGCATAAATTGATCTTGATTTTAAATGAAGGCACCAAACGATGTCATTTGGAAACATGAGTTATATTTTCCGATGTTTGATAAAAAACGCTTAGATTCTGACGTAGTTCCAGTAAGCAAAGTCTTCAATGGCTCTGGGGGTGCAGCCAGTAGAAGAAGTTTAACTTTCCTCGAGACGCAACACGATCCCATTGTTTCACCTGTTCCAAGAATGGTTTCAAGAACCTATATATATATCAAAATAGGTTGTATGTCTGTTATGTCTGTTACACTATGTCTGTCATGCCAGATTAGATCTTCTATATATATAAAAATAAGTTGTATGTGTTTTAATTTTTTCTTTTTTTTAGTATTTTACTTTTTTTACTTTTTTTTCTTTTTTTTAGTTTTCTTTTTTTCTTTATTTGGTAGTTTCTTTTCTCCTTTTTTAGTTTTTCTTTTTTTCCTGTTTAGTTTTTCTTCTTTGTTAGTTTTTTTGTGTTTTTTGTTTTTCTCTTCTTCAGTTTTTTCATATGAAGCTACGAAACTACGAAGTTTTTTTCTTCTTTTATTTTTTTCTTTTATAGTTTTCTTTCTTTTTTAGTTTTGCTTTCTTTTTTCTTTTAATGTAGCCTATTTTTTTGCAAGCAAGCTTATTCAAAAGATCTTTAACTTTCCCTGAAGTGCAACTGATTCCCATTGTTTCACCTGTTTCAAGATTTGTTTCAAGAGCCTATATATAAAAAATAGGTTATATGTCTGTTATGTCTGTTACACTATGTCCGTCACGCCAGATTATATCTTCTATATATATAAAAGAAGTTGTTTTTTCCTTTTTTTGTTTTCTTTTTTTCTATATTTGTTAGTTTCTTTTCTCCTTTTTTAGTTTTTCTTTTTTTCCTGTTTAGTTTTTCTTCTTTGTTAGTTTTTTTTCGTGTTTCTTGTTTTTCTCTTCTTTAGTTTTTTCTTTTGCTTTTTCTTTATTTTTTTCTGTTTTCTTAGCTTTTTCTTTTCTTTATAGTTTTTTTAAGTTTTTCCCTTTTTTTAGTTTTTTTATAGTTTTTTCCTTTTTTAGTTTTCTTTTTCTTCTTTTTTTCAGTTTTTTTCTTTTTAGTTTTTTAGTTATCTACCTTTTTTAGTTTTTTTAGTTTTTTCTCCTTTATTAGTTTTCCTTTTTTTCTGTTTTTATTTTTTTCTGTTTCTAGTTATTTTTCTTTTTTAATTTTTTTCCTTTTTTTAGTTTTTTCTTTTTTTAGCCTTTTTTATTTTTTTAGTTTTTTCATCTGTTTTTTTTTTAGTTTTTTTTAAGTTTTTTCTTCTTTTATTTTTCTTTTTTTTTCTTTTTATAGTTTTTTTTCTTTTTTAGTTTTTCTTTCTTTTTTTCTTTTAATGTATTATGTTTTTTGAAAGCGAGCTTATTCAAAAGATCTAGTCTTTAGAATAGAAATTCGAGAAGACTATAACTAATTTGTAAATTTTCTTGTGGTTACTTATTTATTCAAACCCTATAATTTATTGTCAAAATATTTCGAAATATTTATGCAATTCCCAGTTTTTAACCCTCAACACAAAAATACATACAACTTATTTTTTTACAACTTAGTACAATTGTAAAAATTTACGATTCTCACCTGAGAATTGTAGAAGGGCCCCTGCTCTATGAAAAATTTGCCCTTTTACTTTGAAAGTAGGCATAAATTGATCTTGATTTTCAATTTGGGCACCAAACGACGTCATTTGGAAACATGAGTTATATTTTCTGATCTTTGATAAAAAAAACGCTTAAATTCTGACGTAGTTCCAGTAAGCAAAGTGTTCAATGGCTCTGGGGCTGCAGCCAGTAGAGGAAGTTGAACTTTCCCTAAGGCGCAACACATTCCAATTGTTTTACCTGTTTCAAGAATTGTTTCAAGAACCTATATTGTAAAAATTTATGATTCTCGCCTGAGAATGGTAGAAGGGACCCTGCTCTATAAGAAATTTGCCCTTTTACTTTGAAAGTAGGCATAAATTGATCTTGATTTTCGATTTGGGCTCCAAACGACGTCATTTGGAAACATGAGTTATATTTTCCGATGTTTGATAAAAAAACGCTTAGATTCTGACGTAGTTCCAGTAAGCAAAGTCTTCAATGGCTCTGGGGGTGCAGCCATTAGAGGAAGTTTAACTTTCCCTGAGGTGCAACACATTCCCATTGTTTAACCTGTTTCAAGAATTGTTTCAAGAACCTATATATATAAAAATAGGTTGTATGTCTGTTACACTATGTCTGTCACGCCAGATTATATCTTCTATATATATAAAAATAAGTTGTATGTGTTTTTCTTTTGTTTTTTTAGTATTATACTTTTTTTACTTTTTTTTCCTTTTTTTAGTTTTCGTTTTTTCTTTATTTGTTAGTTACTTTTCTCCTTTTTTAGTTTTTCTTTTTTTTAATTTTTCTTCTTTATTAGTTTTTTTTTCGTGTTTTTTGTTTTTCTCTCCTTTGGTTTTTTCTTTTGCTAATTCTTTATTTTTTTTATTTTCTTAGCCTTTTCTTCTTCTTGTTAGTTTTTTTAGTTTTTACCTTTTTTTAGTTTTTTTAGTTTTTTTCCTTTTTTAAAGTTTTCTTTTTCTTCTTTTTTCAGTTTTTTTTCTTTTTTCTTTTTACTCTTTTAGTTATTTACCTTTTTTTGTTTTTTTAGTTTTTTTCTTCCTTTTTTAGTTTTCTTTTTCTTCTTTATTTTTTATTTTTTTTTCTCCTTTATTAGTTTTCCTATTTATTTTTTTTATTTTTTCTGTTTTTAGTTCTTTCTGTTTCTAGTTATTTTTCTTTTTAATTTTTTTTCTTGTTTTTGTTTTTTCTTTTTTAGTTTTTTCTTTCGTTTTTTTTAGTTTTTTACCTTTTTTAAGTTTTTTCTTCTTTGATTTTTTTTTTAGTTTTTTCTTTTTTAGTTTTTCTTTCTTTTTTCTTTTAATGTATTATTTTTTTGATAGCGAGCTTACTCAAAAGATCTAGTCTTTAGAAAAGAAATTCGATAAGACTATAACTAATTTGTAAATTTTCTTGTGGTTACTTATTAATTCAAACCCTATAATTATAACTTGAAGTATCATAAGCAAGATTGTACATAATTTTAAGTACCTTGTGATGGTAAAGTGGAACGGACCTTGGGCTAAGTTCAAATGCACCCAGGTTCAAATCCCTCCATTGCAAGGGTTACGATTAAGCTGCAGTCAGCTGCTGGCGCAATATTGTGTTTAGAGCCTTATAAACATCGGTGGAAGATTACCTTAATTTATTTCTTGCAGCATTTCTTTTTTTTAGTTTCTTCTTTTTATTGATTTTTTTCTTTTTTAGCTTTTTCTTGTTTTATTTTTTTCTTTTTTAGTTTTTTCTTTTTAAGTTTTTCTTTTTTAGTTTTTCTTTTTTTGTTTTTTTTTCTGTTTTTGTCTTTTTTCATTTTTTCTTTTTTAGTTTTTCTTTTTATTTTAGTTTTGTAGCTTTCTAAGCTTCTTTCTTTTTTTTTACCTTTTTTATTTTGTTTTTCTTTTTTAGTTTTTTACCTTTTTACTTTTTTAGTTTTCATTTCCTTCTTTATTTTTCAGATATGCAAACCCTCAAACATACAAAAAAACAAACATGCTTTAATTTTCTTTCTTTTTTAGTTTTTTCTATTTTTTAGTTTTTTAGTTTTTTTTTCTTTTTAGTTTTTTCCTTTTTATTTTTTTAGTTTTTTTTTCTTTTTAGGTTTTTCTTTTTTTAAGACGTCATATGCAAACCCTAAAACATACAAAAAAACAAACATGCTTTAATTTTTTTCTTTTTTAATCTTATTCAAAGTTTTTCAATTTGTCAATGTTAATTCTAACATTGACGCTTGGAAAAATCTTTACGTACCAAGCATGCTAAAGCTAAACAATTTATAATAAACCTTACAATTTTGGGTATCTGTTTTAAGGTTTTTGAATTACTTTAATCTATTGTCAAAATATATTGAAATAATTGTGCAATTCCCAGTTTATATATATATTGATATGCTTTCTCTTCTTTTTTAATTTTTCTTTTTTAGTTTTTTATTTTTTTAGCTTTTTTTTTTTAGTTTTTTTTAGTTTTTTTAGTTTTTTTTATTTTTAATTTTTTTTTTTAGGTTTTTCTTTTTAGTTTTTTTTAATTTTTTTAGTATTTTTCTTTTTTTAGTTTTTTTTTGGTTTTTTACCCTTTTTTCTTTTTTCAGTTTTCTTTTTCTTCTTTATTTTTCAGATAGAAGATTGTGAGAAATTTCGCAACGTGTATTCAATTCAGAATTTCTATCACTGATGAAGTATAATTGTAAAAATTTATGATTCTCGCCTGAGAATGGTAGAAGGGACCCTGCTCTTTGATAAATTTGCCCTTTTACTTTGAAATTAGGCATAAATTGATCTTGATTTTAAATGTAGGCACCAAACGATGTCATTTGGAAACATGAGTTATATTTTCTGATGTTTGATAAAAAATGCTTATATTCTGACGTAGTTCCAGTAAGCAAAGTCTTCAATGGCTCTGGGGGTGCAGCCAGTAGAGAAAGTTTAACTTTCCTCGAGACGCAACACGATCCCATTGTTTCACCTGTTCCAAGAATGGTTTCAAGAACCTATATATATCAAAATAGGTTGTATGTCTGTTATGTCTGTTACACTATGTCTGTCATGCCAGATTAGATCTTCTATATATATAAAAATAAGTTGTATGTGTTTTTCTTTTTTCTTTTTTTTAGTATTTTACTTTTTTTACTTTTTTTTCTTTTTTTTAGTTTTCTTTTTTTCATTATTTGTTAGTTTCTTTTCTCCTTTTTTAGTTTTTCTTTTTTTCCTGTTTAGTTTTTCTTCTTTGTTAGTTTTTTTTGTGTTTTTTGTTTTTCTCTTCTTTAGTTTTTTCATTTGAAGCTACGAAACAAGTCTAGTTCTGTGGGAATTATTTTGCTCCTGTATAAAATATGATTGTCATTGGTGCCTTTTTTCAAAGTAAATTGTGAGCTGTAAATTTCTGTTTTGCTGCAAGAAATAAATTAAGGTAATCTTCCACCAGGCAGCAACGTTGCGGCTATTCCGGACGACGCAATCGCCAACGCTATATCATTTTTTGATCGACTTGATGCCAGAATCAGTTTTATCACAAACGTTTTACTAGTACCTCCTGGCGCCTCTAAAAAGAAAATTTCTCCAACGTTGTTATCGACACAATGCATTATCGTATCATAAATGTCTTTTTGTTCCGACGTTAACTTGGAAATGTTATTTTGTACTGCCTAAAAGACATCCCTTTTCCTGATTCTAGATTTGAGTCACCTTTAATTAGGTTACAACCACGAGATATAGCCTTACGTATGAGAACACCTCAGATACTGTCTTTAGAAAATATTCACATAAGGCCAAAGTCAAACAGTAGTAATATTTTCGTTGACATAGATGGGAAAGATTATGGTAATTTTACGATTGAGCTGCAGTCAGCTGCTCACGCAATATCACCAGACTTGAAAATAAATTACTGTAATGGCGAAGGGTGTAGCAGCAACAAAAGCAATTTAGAAGAAAAGTTTGAAAAAACAAAACTTTATTCATGGAAAGTTATCACGGCTAGAACAGGAATAATTCATAAAAACACCGAAAACAATGCCTTCTTTTTCATCGATCAGTCGATTGATCAATCGATCAATTATATTCTTGGAGTCTTTCAGATTAATGACTCGGAAATCATTAGTTTAGAGCCTTATAAACATCGCCCACAATTTACTTTGGAAAAAGGCACCAATGAAAATCATATTTTATACAGTAGCAAAATAATGCCCACAGAACTAGACTTGTTTCGTAGCTTCAGTAGTAGTAAAAGAAGTAAACCAATAAAACCATTTGACCCTGGTCTTTTTTTTAGGTTTTTTACCTTTTTTTAAGTTTTTTTCTTCTTTTATCATTTTCTTTTATAGTTTTCTTTCTTTTTTAGTTTTTCTTTCTTTTTTTCTTTTAATGTAGCCTATTTTTTTGCAAGCAAGCTTATTCAAAAGATCTTTAACTTTCCCTGAGGTGCAACACATTCCCATTGTTTCACCTGTTTCAAGATTTGTTTCAAGAGCCTATATATAAAAAATAGGTTATATGTCTGTTATGTCTGTTACACTATGTCTGTCACGCCAGATTATATCTTCTATATATATAAAATAAGTTGTATGTGTTTTTCTTTTTTCTTTTGTTTTTTTAGTATTTTACTTTTTTTTACTTTTTTCCTTTTTTTGTTTTCTTTTTTTCTTTATTTGTTACTTTCTTTTCTCCTTTTTCAGTTTTTCTTTTTTTCCTGTTTTGTTTTTCCTTTTTGTTAGTTTTTTTTTCGTGTTTTTTGTTTTTCTCTTCTTTAGTTTTTTCTTTTGCTTTTTCTTTATTTTTTTTTCTGTTTTCTTAGCTTTTTCTTTTTCTTTATAGTTTTTTAAGTTTTTCCCTTTTTTTAGTTTTTTTTTAGTTTTTTCCTTTTTTAGTTTTCTTTTTCTTCTTTTTTTTCAGTTTTTTTCTTTTTTTCTTTTTAGTTTTTTTGTTATCTACCTTTTTTAGTTTTTTTAGTTTTTTCTCCTTTATTAGTTTTCCTTTTTTTTCTGTTTTTACTTTTTTCTGTTTCCTAATGCAAATCTGCAAATCCTAAAACATACAAAAAAACAAACATACTTTAATTTTTTTTTCTTTTTTAATCTTTTTCAAAGTTTTTCAATTTTTCAATGTTAATTCTAACATTGACGCTTGGAAAAATCTTTACGTACCAAGGATGCTAAAGCTAAACAATTTATAATAAACCTCAAAATTTTGGGTATCTGTTTTAAGGTTTTTGAATTACTTTAATCTATTGTCAAAATATATTGAAATATTTGTGCAATTCCCAGTTTTTATATATATTGATATGCTTTCTCTTCTTTTTTAATTTTTCTTTTTTAGTTTTCTATTTTTTTAGCCTTTTTAGTTTTTTTTTAGTTTTTTTAGTTTTTTTCCTTTTTATTTTTATTTTTTTTAGGTTTTTCTTTTTATTTTTTTTTTATTTTTTTTTAGTATTTTTCTTTTTTTTTTACCTTTTTTTTCAGTTTTCTTTTTCTTCTTTATTTTTCAATAAATAAATAAAAAAAATTTCAATAAAATACATTATTATAAGATGACACAACAGACCGGGACAGCGGGACATAAATGATGACCGGGATGGAGGGAATATAAATGTTTTTTTTTTGTTTTTTTTAATTTTTTTCTCCTTTTATTTATTCTTTTTTTTCTTTTTATAGTTTTTTTTCTTTTTTAGTTTTTCTTTCTTTTTTTCTTTTAATGTATTAGGTTTTTTGAAAGCGAGCTTATTCAAAAGATCTAGTCTTTAGAAAAGAAATTCGAGAGGACAATCAAAGAGAAATTACAAACTGGGACACCGGGACACAAATGACGACCGAGACATATGGAATATAAATGACGACCGGGACACAGGGACACATCATTAGAATAATGAGGTATAGATCTGAAACTACAGTAACTACAATAACTACTACAATCCATATGAAAATATCTGAGCTAAGCTCAACTTGAACTGAAATAGGTGGACGTTTCACTTTGTCCGTTTCTAAGATGAAACAGCCTCCATTACTACTTATAGTGCTGTAAATTTCTGTTTTGCTGCAAGAAATAAATTAAGCTAATCTTCCACCGATGTTTAGGACTTTTCACTACATTGTTCTGTGTTAAACCTTTTGGAATCCTCAAAATGCAAATCGACTTCTCTCACTTGAAGCCGGATATTTTTGATATCCGGAAGTCCTTCAGACGTAAAAGTTACTTTTCTTATAACTTCATATGTCGGTAAATATAAAAAAATTATGTATGAAACCAAATAGCTTTGGTCAATAGCGCTTTTTAACATCGAATTGTGTATTATTAGCATTATTGGTGCAACTGGTAGATTAGGGTAAATTTTGTTGGTTTAGCTTGCCATTCCACCGATGTTTGTAAGGCTCTAAACACGATATGCGTCAGCAGCTGAATGCAGCTTAATCGTAACCCTTGCAATGGAAGGATTTGAACCTGGGTGCATTTGAATTTAGCCCAAGGTCCGTTCCACTTTACCATCACAAGGTACTTAAAATTATGTACAATCTTGCTTATGATACTTCAAGTTATAATTATAGGTTTTGAATTAATAAGTAACCACAAGAAAATTTACAAATTAGTTATAGTCTTATCGAATTTCTTTTCTAAAGACTAGATCTTTTGAGTAAGCTCGCTATCAAAAAAATAATACATTAAAAGAAAAAAAGAAAGAAAAACTAAAAAAGAAAAAAACTAAAAAAAAATAAAAGAAGAAAAACTTAAAAAAGGTAAAAAACTAAAAAAAACAGAAGAAAAAACTAAAAAAGAAAAAACAAAAACAAGAAAAAAAATTAAAAAGAAAAATAACTAGAAACAGAAAGAACTAAAAACAGAAAAAATAAAAAAAATAAATAGGAAAACTAATAAAGGAGAAAAAAAAAGAAAACTAAAAAAGGTAAATAACTAAAAGAGTAAAAAGAAAAAAAGAAAAAAAACTGAAAAAAGAAGAAAAAGAAAACTTTAAAAAAGGAAAAAAACTAAAAAAAACTAAAAAAAGGTAAAAACTAAAAAAACTAACAAGAAGAAGAAAAAGCTAAGAAAATAAAAAAAAAATAAAGAATTAGCAAAAGAAAAACTAAAGAAGAGAAAAACAAAAAACACGAAAAAAAACTAATAAAGAAGAAAAACTAAAAAAAAAGAAAAACTAAAAAAGGAGAAAAGAAACTAACAAATAAAGAAAAAACGAAAACTAAAAAAAGGAAAAAAAAGTAAAAAAAGTATAATACTAAAAAAAACAAAAGAAAAAAAGAAAAACACATACAACTTATTTTTATATATATAGAAGATATAATCTGGCGTGACAGACATAGTGTAACAGACATACAACCTATTTTTATATATATAGGTTCTTGAAACAATTCTTGAAACAGGTTAAACAATGGGAATGTGTTGCACCTCAGGGAAAGTTAAACTTCCTCTAATGGCTGCACCCCCAGAGCCATTGAACTACGTCAGAATCTAAGCGTTTTTTTTATCAAACATCGGAAAATATAACTCATGTTTCCAAATGACGTCGTTTGGAGCCCAAATCGAAAATCAAGATCAATTTATGCCTACTTTCAAAGTAAAAGGGCAAATTTTTCATAGAGCAGGGTCCCTTCTACCATTCTCAGGCGAGAATCATAAATTTTTACAATATAGGTTCTTGAAACAATTCTTGAAACAGGTTAAACAATGGGAATGTGTTGCACCTCAGGGAAAGTTAAACTTCCTCTACTGGCTGCAGCCCCAGAGTCATTGAACACTTTGCTTACTGGAACTACGTCAAAATTTAAGCGTTTTTTTTATCAAAGATCAGAAAATATAACTCATGTTTCCAAATGACGTCGTTTGGTGCCCAAATTGAAAATCAAGATCAATTTATGCCTACTTTCAAAGTAAAAGGGCAAATGTATCTTAGAGCAGGGGCCCTTCTACAATTCTCAGGTGAGAATCATAAATTTTTACAATTGTACTAAGTTGTAAAAAATAAGTTGTATGTATTTTTGTGTTGAGGGTTAAAATGTAAAAACTGGGAATTGCATAAATATTTCGAAATATTTTGACAATAAATTATAAGGCTTGAATTAATAAGTAACCACAAGAAAAGTTACAAATTAGTTAGTCTCCTCGAATTTCTTTTCTAAAGACTAGATCTTTTAAATAAGCTCGCTTTCAAAAAACATAATACATTAAAAGAAAAAAAGAAAGAAAAACTAAAAAAGAAAAATAACTCTAAAAAGAAAAAAAAAATTAAAGAAGAAAAAACTTAAAAAAAACTAAAAAAAAACATTTATATTCCCATCCCGGTCGTCATTTATGTCCCGCTGTCCCGGTCAAGTTACAAATTAGTTAGTCTCCTCGAATTTCTTTTCTAAAGACTAGATCTTTTAAATAAGCTCGCTTTCAAAAAACATAATACATTAAAAGAAAAAAAGAAAGAAAAACTAAAAAAGAAAAATAACTCTAAAAAGAAAAAAAAATTAAAGAAGAAAAAACTTAAAAAAAACTAAAAAAAAAACATTTATATTCCCATCCCGGTCGTCATTTATGTCCCGCTGTCCCGGTCTGTTGTGTCATCTTATAATAATGTAATTTACAAAACCTTATTTACTTACTAGCTGTTGGGGTGGCGCTTCGCGCCACCCCAACACCTAGTTGGTGGGGGCGCTTCGCGCCCCCCCCCAAGCCCCCCCGCGCGCGTAAGTCGTTACGCGCCATAATAGTTACGCGCCATTGTAGTTGTGTCCCTATGTCCCACCTGTGAATATATATATATATATATATATATATATATATATATATATATATATATATATATATATATATATATATATGGTTTTAACTACGTAAAACTTGCGAATATACAACATTCTTTGCTGTCCCATTGTCTTTGCATATAAATAGATTGTCAGGTTTACCGACTCTTGAACATGCAACATATAATGGTCCATGGGAAAACAATCTGTATTCAGATCTATACCTCATGATTCTAATGATTGCCCTTGAGCTTTGTTGATGGTGATTGCTAATCGACCATTCCCTGTCCCGGTGTCCCGGTCGTCATTTATATCCCCCTGTTTCCCCCGGTGTCCCCGTTGTAGTTGTGTCCCTGTGTCCCGGTCGTCATTTATATTCCCTGTGTCCCGGTCGTCATTTGTATCCCGGTGTCCCGGTCTGTATATACATTCGTTTTTTAGTTTTGTTTTTCTCCTTTAATTTTTTCCTTTTTTTTCTTTTTTAGTTTATTTAGATTTTTAGATTTTTTAGTTTTTTTATTAGTTTTTAGTTTTTTTTTCTTTTTAGTTTTTTTGTAGTTTTTACCTTCTTTTTAGTTTTGTTAGTTTTTTTTTTACTTATGTCCTGGTCGTCATTTATACTCCCTGTGTCCCGGTGCTTTGTTGATTGCTAATCGAACATTCCTTTTGTCCTGGTCGCTTTCTCTTTGAGTGTCGTCATTTATTTTTTTCTTTTATAGTTCTTTTAGTTTTTACCTTTTTTAGTTTTTTTTAGTTTTTTAGATAAAATTTTTTTTTAGTTTTTTCCTTTTTTTCTTTTTAGTTTTTTATTGGTTTTTACCTTTATTTTAGCTTATTTTTCAGTTTTTTCCTAATTTTTGTTTTTTTTTTTATTTTGTTATTTTTTTTAGTTTTTTACCTTTTTTTAGTTTTTTTAGTTTTTTTAGTTTTTTAGCTTTTTTACTTTTTTTATTAGTTTTTAGTTTTTTTTTGTAGTTTTTGCCTTTTTTTAGTTTTTTCAGTTTTTTTTTAGTTTTTTATTGGTTTTTACCTTTATTTTAGCTTATTTTTCAGTTTTTTCCTTTTTTTAGTTTTTTTTAGTTTTTAGTTTTTTTAGTTTTTTACCTTTTTTTAGTTTTTTAATTTTTTTTAGTTTTTTAGCTTTTTTATTTTTTTATTAGTTTTTAGTTTTTTTGTAGTTTTTGCCTTTTTCTAGTTTTTTTAGTTTTTTAGATTTTTTATTAGTTTTTAGTTTTTTTTGTAGTTTTTGCCTTTTTTTAGTTTTTTTTTTTAGTTTTTTTGTAGTTTTTACCTTCTTTTTAGTTTTGTTAGTTTTTTTTTTACTTATGTCCTGGTCGTCATTTATACTCCCTGTGTCCCGGTGCTTTTTTGATTGCTAATCGAACATTCCTTTTGTCCTGGTCGCTTTCTCTTTGAGTGTCGTCATTTATTTTATTCTTTTTTAGTTCTTTTAGTTTTTACCTTTTTTAGTTTTTTTTAGTTTTTTAGATGAAAATTTTTTTTAGTTTTTTCTTTTTTTCTTTTTAGTTTTTTATTGGTTTTTACCTTCATTTTAGCTTATTTTTCAGTTTTTTCCTTTTTTTTAGTTTTTTTTATTTTTTATTTTTTTTAGTTTTTTACCTTTTTTTAGTTTTTTTAGTTTTTTTAGTTTTTTAGCTTTTTTACTTTTTTTATTCGTTTTTAGTTTTTTTTGTAGTTTTTGCCTTTTTTTAGTTTTTTCAGTTTTTTTTTTAGTTTTTTATTGGTTTTTACCTTTGTTTTAGCTTATTTTTCAGTATTTTCCTTTTTTTAGTTTTTTTTAGTTTTTAGTTTTTTTAGTTTTTTACCTTTTTTTAGTTTTTTTAGTTATTTTAGTTTTTTAGCTTTTTTATTTTTTTTATTAGTTTTTAGTTTTTTTTGTAGTTTTTGCCTTTTTTTAGTTTTTTTAGTTTTTTAGCTTTTTTATTAGTTTTTAGTTTTTTTTGTAGTTTTTGCCTTTTTTTAGTTTTTTTAGTTTTTTAGCTTTTTTTATTATTTTTATTAGTTTTTAGTTTTTTTTTGTAGTTTTTGCCTTTTTTTAGTTTTTTCAGTTTTGACGTCACCTGATCCAGTTTTTTCAGGTGACGTCACCTGATCCACAGATCCACACACAGACAACTTATTTTTATATATATAGATATATATATATATATATATATATACTAGCTGTTGGGGTGGTGCTTCGCGCCACCCACACACCTAGTTGGTGGGGGCGCTTCGCGCCCCCCCCAAGCCCCCGCGCGCGTAAGTCGTTACGCGCCATAATAGTTACGCGCCATTGTAGTTGTGTCCCTATGTCCCACCTGTGAATATAGATATATATATATATATATATATATATATATATATATATATATATATATATATATATATATATATATATATATATATATATATATATATATATATATATATATGGTTTTAACTACGTAAAACTTGCGAATATACAACATTCTTTGCTGTCCCATTGTCTTTGCATATAAATAGATTGTCAGGTTTACCGACTCTTGAACATGCAACATATAATGGTCCATGGGAAAACAATCTGTATTCAGATCTATACCTCATGATTCTAATGATTGCCCTTGAGCTTTGTTGATGGTGATTGCTAATCGACCATTCCCTGTCCCGGTGTCCCGGTCGTCATTTACATCCCCCTGTTTCCCCCGGTGTCCCCGTTGTAGTTGTGTCCCTGTGTCC
This sequence comes from Artemia franciscana, assembly GCF_032884065.1. Lineage (NCBI taxonomy): Eukaryota > Metazoa > Arthropoda > Branchiopoda > Anostraca > Artemiidae > Artemia > Artemia franciscana. The sequence continues at coordinate 18,960 of NW_027062896.1, forward strand.
CGGTCGTCATTTATATTCCCTGTGTCCCGGTCGTCATTTGTATCCCGGTGTCCCGGTCTGTATATACATTCGTTTTTTAGTTTTGTTTTTCTCCTTTATTTTTTTCCTTTTTTTTCTTTTTTAGCTTATTTAGATTTTTAGATTTTTTAGTTTTTTTATTAGTTTTTATTTTTTTTTTCTTTTTAGTTTTTTTGTCCCGGTCGTCATTTATATCCCCCTGTTTCCCCCGGTGTCCCCGTTGTAGTTGTGTCCCTGTGTCCCGGTCGTCATTTATATTCCCTGTGTCCCGGTCGTCATTTGTATCCCGGTGTATTTTTTTTTATTAGTTTTTAGTTTTTCTTGTAGTTTTTGCCTTTTTTTAGTTTTTTCAGTTTTGACGTCACCTGATCCAGTTTTTTCAGGTGACGTCACCTGATCCACGATCCACAGATCCACAGACGACTTATTTTTATATATATAGATAGTTTTTTTTTTTACTTATGCCCTGGTCGTCATTTATACTCCCTGTGTCCCGGTGCTTTGTTGATTGCTAATCGAACATTCCTTTTGTCCTGGTCGCTTTCTCTTTGAGTTTCGTCATTTATTTTTTTCTTTTTTAGTTCTTTTAGTTTTTACCTTTTTTAGTTTTTTTTAGTTTTTTAGATGAAAATTTTTTTTAGTTTTTTCCTTTTTTTCTTTTTAGTTTTTTATTGGTTTTTACCTTTATTTTAGCTTATTTTTCAGTTTTTTCCTTTTTTTTAGTTTTTTTTTATTTTTTATTTTTTTTAGTTTTTTACCTTTTTTTAGTTTTTTTAGTTTTTTTAGTTTTTTAGCTTTTTTATTTTTTTTATTAGTTTTTAGTTTTTTTTGTAGTTTTTGCCTTTTTTTAGTTTTTTCAGTTTTTTTTTTAGTTTTTTATTGGTTTTTACCTTTATTTTAGCTTATTTTTCAGTTTTTTCCTTTTTTTTAGTTTTTAGTTTTTTTAGTTTTTTATCTTTTTTTTAGTTTTTTTAGTTTTTTTAGTTTTTTAGCTTTTTTATATTTTTTTATTAGTTTTTAGTTTTTTTTGTAGTTTTTGCCTTTTTTTAGTTTTTTTAGTTTTTTAGCTTTTTTATTTTTTTTATTAGTTTTTAGTTTTTTTGTAGTTTTTGCCTTTTTTAGTTTTTTCAGTTTTGACGTCACCTGATCCGGTTTTTTCAGGTGACGTCACCTGATCCACGATCCACAGACAACTTGACCCATCCATCCACAGACAGACAACTTATTTTTATATAAATAATAATATATATAGAAGATATATATATATATATATATATATATATATATATATATATATATATATATATATATATATATATATATATATATATATATATATATATATATATATATATATATATATATATATATATATATATAGATTTAACTACGTAAGACTTGCGAATATACAACATTCTTTGCTGTCCTATTGTCTGTCCATATAAATAGATTGTCAGGTTTACCAACTCTTGAACATGCAACATAATAATTGGCCATGGGAAAACAATCCGTATTCATATCTATACCGCATTTTTCTAACGATTGCCCTTGAGCTTTGTTGTTGGTGATTGCTAATCGAACATTCCCTGTGTCCCCGTCGTCATTTATATATCCCCCTGTGCCCCCGGCGTCCCCGTTGTAGTTGTGTCCCTGTGTCCAGGTATCCCAGTCTGTAATTTCTCTTTGAGCGTCCCGGTCGTCATTATATTCTCTCTGTCCCGGTGTCCCGGTCGTCGTTTGTGTCCCGGTGTCACGGTCTGTAGTGTCATCTTATAATGCCGTCATATACAAAGCCTTATATACTTATAATGACGTCAAATGCAAACCCACAAACAAACAAACATGCATATATACAACTTATTTTTATATATATAGACACAGTTTCCTTTTTGTTTTTTAGCTTTTTCTTTACTTAGTTTTCTTCTTTTTTAGTTTTCTTTTTTTTAGTTTCTTCTGTTTATTGATTTGTTTTCTTCAGTTTGTCAATGTTCATTCTAACATTGACACTTGGAAAAATCTTTACGTGCCAAGCATGCTAAAGCTACAACAATTTATAATAATTTTGGGTATCTGTTTTAAGGTTTTCGAATTACTTTAATCTATTGTCAAAATATATTGAAATATTTGTGCAATTCCCAGTTTATTTTTATTTTTTTTTTAGTTCTTTAGCTTTTTTTAGTTTTATTTTTAGTTTTTTATCTTTTTTATTTTTTTACGTTTTTTCTTTTTAGGTTTTTTTCTTTTTTTAATTTTTATAATTTTTAATTTTTTTTTAGTTTTTTATTTTCAGTTTTTTTTAGTTTTTTACCATTTTTCTTTTTTCGAATTATTTTAATCTATTGTCAAAATATTTCGAAATATTTATGCAATTTCCAGTTTTTACATTCTAGTTTGTTTTCTTTTATATATATAGAAGATATAATCTGCGTAACGGACAGACAACTTATTTTTATATATATAGAAGATAATAAGGTCACATGCAAACCCACAAAAAAACAAACATGCATTTATAAAACTTATTTTTATATATATAGATATAGTTTCTTTTTTAGTTTTTTTCTTTTTTAGTTTTTACTGTTCTTAGTTTGTTCCTTTTTAGGTTTTTCTTTTTTTTTTAGTTTCTTTTTTTTATTGATTTTTTCTTTTTTAGTTTTTTCTTGTTTTAGTTTTTTTCTTTTTTAGTTTTTTCTTTTTCAGTTTTTCTTTTTTTTCTGTTTTTTAGTTTTTGTCTTTTTTCATTTTTTTTCTTTTTTAGTTTTTCTTTTTTTTTAGTTTTATAGCTTTCTAAGCTTCTTTCTTTTTTGTTTTTTACCTTTTTTATTTTGTTTTTCTTTTTCTAGTTTTTTACCTTTTTTTTTAGTTTTCATTTCTTTCTTTATTTTTCAGATATGCAAACCCTCAAACATACAAAAAAACAAACATGCTTTAATTTTCTTTCTTTTTTAGTTTTTTCTATTTTTTAGTTTTTTAGTTTTTTTTCTTTTTAGTTTTTTTCTTTTTATTTTTTTAGTTTTTTTTTCTTTTTAGGTTTTTCTTTTTTTAAGACGTCATATGCAAATCCTAAAACATACAAAAAAACAAACATGCTTTAATTTTTTTTCTTTTTTAATCTTTTTCAAAGTTTTTCAATTTTTCAATGTTAATTCTAACATTGACGCTTGGAAAAATCTTTACGTACCAAGGATGCTAAAGCTAAACAATTTATAATAAACCTCAAAATTTTGGGTATCTGTTTTAAGGTTTTTGAATTACTTTAATCTATTGTCAAAATATATTGAAATATTTGTGCAATTCCCAGTTTTTATATATATTGATATGCTTTCTCTTCTTTTTTAATTTTTCTTTTTTAGTTTATTTTTTTTAGCTTTTTAGCTTTTTTAGTTTTTTTTTAGTTTTTTTAGTTTTTTTCCTTTTTATTTTTATTTTTTTTAGGTTTTTCTTTTTAGTTTTTTTTTAATTTTTTTTAGTATTTTTCTTTTTTTAGTTTTTTTTTTTTTGGTTTTTTACCCTTTTTTTCAGTTTTCTTTTTCTTCTTTATTTTTCAATAAATAAATAAAAAAAAATATTTCAATAAAATACATTATTATAAGATGACACAACAGACCGGGACAGCGGGACATAAATGACGACCGGGATGGAGGGAATATAAATGTTTTTTTTTAGTTTTTTTTTAAGTTTTTTCTTCTTTTATTTTTTCTTTTTTTTTCTTTTTATAGTTTTTTTTCTTTTTTAGTTTTTCTTTCTTTTTTTCTTTTAATGTATTAGGTTTTTTGAAAGCGAGCTTATTCAAAAGATCTAGTCTTTAGAAAAGAAATTCGAGAGGACAATCAAAGAGAAATTACAAACTGGGACACCGGGACACAAATGACGACCGAGACATATGGAATATAAATGACGACCGGGACACAGGGACACATCATTAGAATAATGAGGTATAGATCTGAAACTAGAGTAACTACAATAACTACTACAATCCATATGAAAATATCTGAGCTAAGCTCAACTCGAACTGAAATAGGTGGACGTTTAACTTTGTCCGTTTCTAAGATGAAACAGCCTCCATTACTACTTATAGTGCTGTAAATTTCTGTTTTGCTGCAAGAAATAAATTAAGCTAATCTTTCACCGATGTTTAGGACTTTTCACTACATTGTTCTGTGTTAAACCTTTTGGAATCCTCAAAATGCAAATCGACTTCTCTCACTTGAAGCCGGATATTTTTGATATCCGGAAGTCCTTCTGACGTAAAAGTTACTTTTCTTATAACTTCATATGTCGGTAAATATAAAAAAATTATGTTTGAAACCAAATAGCTTTGATCAATAGCGCTTTTTAACATCGAATTGTGTATTACTAGCTTTATTGGTGCAACTGGTCGATTAGGGTCAAATTTTGTTGGTTTAGCTTGCCATTCCACCGATGTTTATAAGGCTCTACACGATATTGCGTCAGCATCTGACTGCAGCTTAATCGTAACCCTTGCAATGGAGGGATTTGAACCTGGGTGCATTTAAATTTAGCCCAAGGTCCGTTCCACTTTACCATCACAAGGTACTTAAAATTATGTACAATCTTGCTTATAATACTTCAAGTTATAATTATTGGTTTTGAATTAATAAGTAACCACAAGAAAATTTACCAATTAGTTATAGTCTTATCGAATTTCTTTTCTAAAGACTAGATCTTTTGAGTAAGCTCGCTATCAAAAAAATAATACATTAAAAGAAAAAAAGAAAGAAAAACTAAAAAAGAAAAAAACTAAAAAAAAATAAAAGAAGAAAAAACTTAAAAAAGGTAAAAAACTGAAAAAAAAAACAGAAGAAAAAATTAAAAAGAAAAAACAAAAACAAGAAAAAAAATTAAAAAGAAAAATAACCAGAAACAGAAAGAACTAAAAACAGAAAAAATAAAAAAAATAATTAGGAAAACTAATAAAGGAGAAAAAAAAAAGAAAAAGAAAACTAAAACAGGAAGAAAAAAACTAAAAAAAAACTAAAAAAGGTAAATAACTAAAAGAGTAAAAAGAAAAAAAGAAAAAAACTGAAAAAAGAAGAAAAAGAAAACTTTAAAAAAGGAAAAAAACTAAAAAAAACTAAAAAATGGCAAAAACTAAAAAAACTAACAAGAAGAAAAAGCTAAGAAAATAAAAAAAATAAAGAATTACCAAAAGAAAAAACTAAAGAAGAGAAAAACAAAAAACACGAAAAAAACTAATAAAGAAGAAAAACTAAAAAAAAAGAAAAACTAAAAAAGGAGAAAAGAAACTAACAAATAAAGAAAAAACGAAAACTAAAAAAAGGAAAAAAAAGTAAAAAAAGTATAATACAAAAAAAAACAAAAGAAAAAAAGGAAAACACATACAACTTATTTTTATATATATAGAAGACATAATCTGGCGTGACAGACATAGTGTAACAGACATACAACCTATTTTTATATATATAGGTTCTTGAAACAATTCTTGAAACAGGTTAAACAATGGGAATGTGTTGCACCTCAGGGAAAGTTAAACTTCCTCTACTGGCTGCAGCCCCAGAGTCATTGAACACTTTGCTTACTGGAACTACGTCAGAATTTAAGCGTTTTTTTTTATCAAAGATCAGAAAATATAACTCATGTTTCTAAATGACGTCGTTTGGTGCCCAAATTGAAAATCAAGATTAATTTATGCCTACTTTCAAAGTAAAAGGGCAAATTTTTCATAGAGCAGGGTCCCTTCTACCATTCTCAGGCGAGAATCATAAATTTTTACAATATAGGTTCTTGAAACAATTCTTGAAACAGGTGAAACAATTGGAATGTGTTGCGTCTCAGGGAAAGTTCAACTTCCTCTACTGGCTGCAGCCCCAGAGCCATTGAACACTTTGCTTACTTGAACTACGTCAGAATTTAAGTGTTTTTTTTTTTATCAAAGATAAGAAACTATAACTCATGTTTCCAAATAACGTCATTTGGTGCCCAAATTGAAAATCAAGATCAATTTATGCCTACTTTCAAAGTAAAAGGGCAAATTTATCATAGAGCAGGGGCCCTTCTACAATTCTCAGGTGAGAATCGTAAATTTTTACAATTGTACTAAGTTGTAAAAAATAAGTTGTATGTATTTTTGTGTTGAGGGTTAAAATGTAAAACTGGGAATTGCATAAATATTTCGAAATATTTTGACAATAAATTATAGGGTTTGAATTAATAAGTAACCACAAGAAAATTTACAAATTAGTTATAGTCTTCTCGAATTTCTTTTCTAAAGACTAGATCTTTTGAATAAGCTCGCTTTCAAAAAACATAATACATTAAAAGAAAAAAAGAAAGAAAAACTAAAAAAGAAAAAAAACTATAAAAAGAAAAAAAAGAAAAAATAAAAGAAGAAAAAACTTAAAAAAAACTAAAAAAAACAGATGAAAAAACTAAAAAACTAAAAAAGCTAAAAAAAGAAAAAACTAAAAAAAGGAAAAAAAATAAAAAAAAGAAAAATAACTATAAACAGAAAAAAATAAAAACAGAAAAAAAGGAAAACTATTAAAGGAGAAAAAACTAAAAAAGGTAGATAACTAAAAAACTAAAAAGAAAAAAAGAAAAAAACTGAAAAAAAGAAGAAAAAGAAAACTAAAAAAGGAAAAAACTAAAAAAACTAAAAAAAAGGGAAAAACTTAAAAAAACTATAAAGAAAAAGAAAAAGCTAAGAAAACAGAAAAAAAAAGAAAAAGCAAAAGAAAAAACTAAAGAAGAGAAAAACAAATAACACGAAAAAAAACTAACAAAGAAGAAAAACTAAACAGGAAAAAAATAAAAACTAAAAAAGGAGAAAAGAAACTAACAAATAAAAAAAAAGAAAACAAAAAAAAGGAAAAAAAAGTAAAAAAATGTAAAATACTAAAAAAACAAAAGAAAAAAGAAAAACACATACAACTTATTTTATATATATAGAAGATATAATCTGGCGTGACAGACATAGTGTAACAGACATAACAGACATATAACCTATTTTTTATATATAGGCTCTTGAAACAAATCTTGAAACAGGTGAAACAATGGGAATGTGTTGCACCTCAGGGAAAGTTAAAGATCTTTTGAATAAGCTTGCTTGGAAAAAAATAGGCTACATTAAAAGAAAAAAAGAAAGAAAAACTAAAAAAGAAAGAAAACTATAAAAGAAAAAAAGAAAAGAAGAAAAAAACTTAAAAAAAGGTAAAAAACTAAAAAAAAAGACCAGGGTCAAATGGTTTTATTGGTTTACTTCTTTTACTACTATTGAAGCTACGAACCAAGTCTAGTTCTGTGGGCATTATTTTGCTACTGTATAAAATATGATTTTCATTGGTGCCTTTTTCCAAAGTAAATTGTGGGCGATGTTTATAAGGCTCTAAACTAATGATTTCCGAGTCATTAATCTGAAAGACTCCAAGAATATAATTGATCGATTGATTAATCGACTGATCGATGAAAAAGAAGGCATTGTTTTCGGTGTTTTTATGAATTATTCCTGTTCTAGCCGTGATAACTTTCCATGAATAAAGTTTTGTTTTTTCAAACTTTTCTTCTAAATTGCTTTTGTTGCTGCTACAAACTTCGCCATTACAGTAATTTATTTT
>NW_027062896.1:26669-97228 GCF_032884065.1 Artemia franciscana
CAGGCGTAGAAAGAAGCATTCATGTTGATTGGGGTGAACGGTGTAGAGTCTTCCTATCGTGGTATCTTTGAAGATGGTAGGTTGGCCGTCGACTGACTTACCCTGTTTTCGACGTTCAAATACTTTATTTTTTGTATTCCACATGTAATACGAAAGCACTTCAGTATACAGCAGTTTTTTTGCAAAAGAATCATTTTTGCAAAGCGAAAAGAAAGCGGTTAACTTTGTATCCGGTGGATTCAGGGCTCTTTGTTGCACGTTGGTTTCCGAGAAATAAACACGTTGACCATTCTGTAAATGTACCGCTAAGTGAACAACAGCTGGACTACGTTCATGTATCGGAAATGAAAGAATTCGCCAAACAGCTTCATTACTGCTTATGTATCTTCAAGCCTGATATTGTACGATTTCGTCGATATCTTTGATTTCGGGCTGCAAGCCAAAAACTGCCATGTCACTGCCTTTGTTGACGTATTTGCATATGTATTTGATTGCCTTTACGGAGTTACAGTATTCAACGTTTATGTGTGCATTAAATGTTTTTGATAATAATGGGGAATATGGAACAACCCATTGGTTATCTATATCGATGGTGGTACCGTTACGCTTCTTTATTATTGCTGTTTTACCGCCATCTTCAGTAGATCTTCTTCTATATTGTGGGTAACCATCATTGCCAGTAATTGTGTTGGATACTAAAAGTCGAGTCGAGAAGGTGCTTGGTGCACCTTCCTTTGGCCATGCATGGTGAATTTTCGTTCAGTGCACCGCAAGGTCCATGTATCATATTTTTTACAATAATATCATGTAGCCCCTTATCGACATTTTCATCAGGTATGTCAGCGGAAATCACATCATCAATTTCGTTCGAAGTAATTTTTTTATGTAGCCAGATTAGTATATGTGCGTGTGGCAAACCTCGTTTTTGCCATTCCACTGAGTACATCCAGCATCGCACTGACCCAAACACTACAAGTTTTACTATGTAGTTTATCAGTGATTTCAACTTTTGCCGGAAGAAACGGGCCGTAATGTCATGTCTATGAACCGCCGATTGTCCTTGAAGTAAAAGCTGCAGTATCTCGTCCCAAGATTGATTACATGTAAATGTAATAAATAAATCTGGACGACCATAGAGACGAACATACGCAATAGCATCTTGAGCATATTCATGCATATGACGGGGACTGCCAGCATATGACGAAGGTAAAATTATTAATATTCCAACGTTTGTGATATTACCGTCATTTATAACTGCATCTCGCAAATGAATGTATTGTTCAGAGCGGAGCTTGGTCTGATTCAGGCGGATATATAGCAAACGTTCTGATTCAATTTTAGCCTACATATCAACGACGAATTGGTGAAACAATTCACGGCATTTTAAAATATAATTTTTTTCATCCTACCGAATCATTAGTCTATAGGAATAATAATGCATTGCACTGCATTTCTTATTCATTTCTTTGTTAGTGGCTGGAATCATCAATTTAATATTAAAGTGATAGCCGTCGGCTCCATCCCAAAAAATGATAGGATATGGTAGGGCATCGTAGCATCGATGAGTTTCAGTAATTCTTAACAACTGAGCGTTTCGCTTATGAAGAATAATATCTCGAGGTAAAAACTGATCACCGACCATAACGATTGCCACTTCGTCGATAGTTGGAGCATTGTATCTACGCACTTGTTGGCCAGGAGGCGTTTTGTCAGCGGAAATAACAATTTTATGCGTATCAGTAGGCATCAAATCGATGGCTGTTTTGAACAGACGCACTAAATTATTATTTTCGTGGAAAAGATGTTGCAATCGGGAAACGATAGTCCTTTCAACGTTGGGAGAAATTTCGCAACGTGCATTCAATTCAGAATTTCTATCACTGATGAAGTACAATTGTAAAAATTTATGATTCTCGCCTGAGAATGGTAGAAGGGACCCTGCTCTATGATAAATTTGCCCTTTTACTTTGAAAGTAGACATAAATTGATCTAGATTTTCGATTTGGACTCCAAACGACGTCATTTGGAAACATGAGTTATATTTTCTGATTTGTGACAAAAAACGCTTAGATTCTGACGTAGTTCCAGTAAGGAAAGTCTTCAATGGCTCTGATGCAGCCAATAGAGGAAGTTTAACTTTTCCTGAGGCGCAACACATTCCCATTGTTTCACCATTGAATTTTAAGGCCTTGCAATAGGGACAAATTTTAGACATAGTCCCGATTTGAACACATCTACTCAAGCTATAATCATCGACTGGGCTGTACCTGAATGCCAGGCGATAATTTTCACGTTGCTCTTGTGATTCCTCGGCACGCTTTCTTTTGGCATTATCTTTTGAAGCCGCAAGCCTGTTTTCACGTTGCTCTTGTGATTCCTCGGCACGCTTTCTGTTCTTACCTTCTCTATCAGCCGCAAGCCTGTTTTCTCGCTGTTCTTGTGATTCCTCGGCACGCTTTCTTCTCTTACTTTCTCTATCAGCCGCAAGTTTTTTGGCATAGACTCTTTGAGTAGCTCTTTGAGCACTTTCAACATAATTATTCCAAGTAGTCATCTTATAATTTTCACTAATTCGTGACGAGTTGAAGTCACGCGTTGAATAGCAGGAACCTAACGAAAAACAAAACTAATTCTAAAATATTCAGGTAATTTTCTATTTTGAAATAAAAACTAAAAATTATTGCTCAGACAACATAAATATTTTTGATGCTTACATAATAGGTTTATTGGTTCTGGACTGAGAACTATATACATATATATATATATATATATATATATATATATATATATATATATATATATATATATATATATATATATATATATATATATATATACTAGCTGATGGGGTGGCGCTTCGCGCCACCCCAACACCTAGTTGGTGGGGGCGCTTCGCGCCCCCCCCAAGCCCCCCCCACGCGCGTAAGTCGTTACGCGCCATAATAGTTACGCGCCATTGTAGTTGTGTCCCTATGTCCCACCTGTGAATATAGATAGATATATATATATATATATATATATATATATATATATATATATATATATATATATATATATATATATATATATGGTTTGCGAATATACAACTTGCGAATATACAACATTCTTTGCTGTCCCATTGTCTTTGCATATAAATAGATTGTCAGGTTTACCGACTCTTGAACATGCAACATATAATGGTCCATGGGAAACAATCTGTATTCAGATCTATACCTCATGATTCTAATGATTGCCCTTGAGCTTTGTTGATGGTGATTGCTAATCGACCATTCCCTGTCCCGGTGTCTCGGTCGTCATTTATATCCCCCTGTTTCCCCCGGTGTCCCCGTTGTAGTTGTGTCCCTGTGTCCCGGTCGTCATTTATATTCCCTGTGTCCCGGTCGTCATTTGTATCCCGGTGTCCCGGTCTGTATATACATTCGTTTTTTAGTTTTGTTTTTCTCCTTTATTTTTTTCCTTTTTTTTCTTTTTTAGCTTATTTAGATTTTTAGATTTTTTAGTTTTTTTATTAGTTTTTAGTTTTTTTTTCTTTTTAGTTTTTTTGTCCCGGTCGTCATTTATATCCCCCTGTTTCCCCCGGTGTCCCCGTTGTAGTTGTGTCCCTGTGTCCCGGTCGTCATTTATATTCCCTGTGTCCCGGTCGTCATTTGTATCCCGGTGTACCGGTCTGTATATACATTCGTTTTTTAGTTTTGTTTTTCTCCTTTATTTTTTTCCTTTTTTTTTCTTTTTTAGTTTATTTAGATTTTTAGATTTTTTAGTTTTTTTATTAGTTTTTAGTTTTTTTTTCTTTTTAGTTTTTTTGTAGTTTTTACCTTCTTCTTAGTTTTGTTAGTTTTTTTTTTTTACTTATGTCCTGGTCGTCATTTATACTCCCTGTGTCCCGGTGCTTTGTTGATTGCTAATCGAACATTCCTTTTGTCCTGGTCGCTTTCTCTTTGAGTGTCGTCATTTATTTTTTTCTTTTTTAGTTCTTTTAGTTTTTACCTTTTTTAGTTTTTTTTAGTTTTTTAGATGAAAATTTTTTTTAGTTTTTTCCTTTTTTTCTTTTTAGTTTTTTATTGGTTTTTACCTTTATTTTAGCTTATTTTTCAGTTTTTCCTTTTTTTTTAGTTTTTTTTTATTTTTTATTTTTTTTAGTTTTTTACCTTTTTTTAGTTTTTTTAGTTTTTTTAGTTTTTTTAGTTTTTTAGCTTTTTTACTTTTTTTATTAGTTTTTAGTTTTTTTGTAGTTTTTGCCTTTTTTTAGTTTTTTCAGTTTTTTATTTAGTTTTTTATTGGTTTTTACCTTTTATTTTAGCTTTTATCTTAGCTTCAGTTTTTTCCTTTTTTTTAGTTTTTTTTTAGTTTTTAGTTTTTTTAGTTTTTTACCTTTTTTAGTTTTTTTAGTTTTTTTAGTTTTTTAGCTTTTTTATTTTTTTTATTAGTTTTTAGTTTTTTTGTAGTTTTTGCCTTTTTTTTAGTTTTTTTAGTTTTTTAGCTTTTTTATTAGTTTTTAGTTTTTTTTGTAGTTTTTGCCTTTTTTTAGTTTTTTTAGTTTTTTAGCTTTTTTATTTTTTTTATTAGTTTTTAGTTTTTTTTGTAGTTTTTGCCTTTTTTTAGTTTTTTCAGTTTTGACGTCACCTGATCCAGTTTTTTCTAGTTTTTTCAGTTTTGACGTCACCTGATCCAGTTTTTTCAGGTGACGTCACCTGATCCACGATCCACAGATCCACAGACAACTTATTTTTATATCTATATATATAAAAATAAGTTGTCTGTCCGTTACGCCAGATTATATTTTCTATATATATAAAAGAAAACAAACTAGAATGTAAAAACTGGAAATTGCATAAATATTTCGAAATATTTTGACAATAGATTAAAGTAATTCGAAAAAAGAAAAATGGTAAAAAACTAAAAAAAAACTAAAAAGAAAAAACTAAAAAAAAAACTAAATAAAAAATTAAAAAAAGAAAAAAACTTAAAAAGGAAAAATGTAAAAAAAATAAAAAGGTAAAAAACTAAAAAAAAAAAAAACTAAAAAAAACCTAAACAGCTAAAAAAAAAAGAAAAAACTAAAAAAACTGGGAATTCCACAAATGTTTCAATATATTTTGACAAAAGATTAAGGTAATTCGAAAACCTTAAAACAGATACCCAAAATTTTGAGGTTTATTATCAATAAAAAGAAGAAACTTAAAAAAAAAACTAAAAAAGAAAAAAATAAGAAAAGAAAAAACTAAAAAAGAAAAAAAACTGAAATGAAACTGTATCTATATATCTATATAAATGACGACCAGGACACTCTAAGAGAAATTACAGACTGGGATACCGGGACACAAATGACGACCAGGACACAGGGAATATAAATGACGACCTGGACACAGGGATACAACTCCAACGGGGACGCCGGGGGCACAGGGGGATATATAGATGACGACGGGGACACAGGGAATGTTCGATTAGCAATCACCATCAACAAAGCTCAAGGGCAATCGTTAGAAAAATGCGGTATAGATATGAATACGAATTGTTTTCCCATGGACAATTATTATGTTGCATGTTCAAGAGTTGGTAAACCTGACAATCTATTTATATGGACAGACAATAGGACAGCGAAGAATGTTGTATATTCGCAAGTTTTACGTAGTTAAATATATATCTATATATATAAAAATAAGTTGTCTGTGTGTGGATCTGTGGATCAGGTGACGTCATGTTTGTCCGCATATGACGTCTGAATTATTTCACACTAATACAAAAGAAGAAAAAAACTAAAAAAGGTAAAAACTACAAAAAAAACTAAAAAGAAAAAAAACTAAAAAAGCTGAAAAACTAAAAAAAACTAAAAAAAGGTAAAAATCTAATAACTAAAAAAAAACTGAAAAAAATTCGTTAGAAAAATGCGGTATAGATATGAATACGAATTGTTTTCCCATGGACAATTATTATGTTGCATGTTCAAGAGTTGGTAAACCTGACAATCTATTTATATGGACAGACAATAGGACAGCGAAGAATGTTGTATATTCGCAAGTTTTACGTAGTTAAATATATATCTATATATATAAAATAAGTTGTCTGTGTGTGGATCTGTGGATCAGGTGACGTCATGTTTGTCCGCATATGACGTCTGAATTATTTCACACTAATACAAAAGAAGAAAAAAACTAAAAAAGGTAAAAACTACAAAAAAACTAAAAAGAAAAAAAAAACTAAAAAAGCTGAAAAACTAAAAAAAACTAAAAAAAGGTAAAAATCTAATAACTAAAAAAAAACTGAAAAAAATAAAAAAAGGCAAAAACTACAAAAAAAATAAAAACTAATAAAAAAATAAAAAAGCTAAAAAACTAAAAAAACTAAAAAAAACTAAAAAAAGGTAAAAAACTAAAAACTAAAAAAGAAAAAACTAAAAAAAAGGAAAAAACTGAAAAATAAAAGAGAAAAAGAAAACTAAAAGAATATGAATAAATATATATAAAAATAAGTTGTTTGTGGGTTATGTCTGTCTGTCTGTCTGTCGAGTGACGTCGTGTTTGTCCGCATATGACGTCTGAATTATTTCACACTAATACAAAAGAAGAAAAAAAACTAAAAAAGGTAAAAACTACAAAAAAAACTAAAAAGAAAAAAAAACTAAAAAAGCTAAAAAACTAAAAAAAAACTAAAAAAAGGTAAAAAACTAAAAACTAAAAAAAACTGAAAAAACTAAAAAAAGGCAAAAACTAAAAAAAAAACTAAAAACTAATAAAAAAACTAAAAAAGCTAAAAAACTAAAAAAACTAAAAAAACTAAAAAAAAGGTAAAAAACAAAAAAAAACTAAAAACTAAAAAAGAAAAAACTAAAAAAAAGGAAAAAACTGAAAAATAAGAGAAAAAGAAAACTAAAAAAATATTAATAAATATAAAAAATATAAATATAAATATAATATAAATTAGCAATCAACAAAGCACCGAGACACAAATGACGACCGGGACACAGGGAGTATAAATGACGACCAGGACATAAGTAAAAAAAAAAACTAAAAAAACTAAAAAAATGGTAAAAACTACAAAAAAACTAAAAACTAATAAAAAAACTAAAAAATCTAAAAATCTAAATAAACTAAAAAAGAAAAAAAAGAAAAAAGGAAAAAATAAAGGAGAAAAACAAAACTAAAAAACGAATGTATATACAGACCGGGACACCGGGATACAAATGACGACCGGGACACAGGGAATATAAATTACGACCGGGACACAGGGACACAACTACAATGGGGACGCCGGGGGGCACAGGGGGATATAAATGACGACCGGGACACCGGGACACAAGGAATATAAATGACGCCTGGGACACTCAAAGAGAAATCACAGACTGGAACACCGGGACACAAATGACGACCGGGACACAGGGAATATAAATGACGACCGGGACACAGGGACATAACTACAAAGGGGACGCCGGGGTGCACAGGGGGATATATAAATGACGATGGCGACTCAGGGAATGGTCGATTAGCAATCACCATCAACAAAGCTCAAGGGCAATCATTAGAATCATGAGGTATAGATCTGAATACGGATTGTTTTCCCATGGACCATTATATGTTGCATGTTCAAGAGTCGGTAAACCTGAAAATCTATTTATATGCACAGACAATGGGACAGCAAAGAATGTTGTATATTCGCAAGTTTTACGTAGTTAAAAACATACATATATATATATATATATATATATATATATATATATATATATATATATATATATATATATATATATATATATATATATATATATATATATATATATATATATATATATATATATATATATATATATCTATATTCACAGGTGGGACATAGGGACACAACTACAATGGCGCTTAACTAATATGGCGCGTAACGACTTACGCGCGCGGGGGGGCTTGGGGGGGCGCGAAGCGCCCCCACCAACTAGGTGTTGGGGTGGCGCGAAGCGCCACCCCAACAGCTAGTATATAGATAGTTTTTTTTTTTTACTTATGTCCTGGTCGTCATTTATACTCCCTGTGTCCCGGTGCTTTGTTGATTGCTAATCGAACATTCCTTTTGTCCTGGTCGCTTTCTCTTTGAGTGTCGTCATTTATTTTTTTTCTTTTTTAGTTCTTTTAGTTTTTACCTTTTTTAGTTTTTTTTAGTTTTTTAGATGAAAATTTTTTTTAGTTTTTTCCTTTTTTTCTTTTTAGTTTTTTATTGGTTTTTACCTTTATTTTAGCTTATTTTTCAGTTTTTTCCTTTTTTTTAGTTTTTTTTAGTTTTTAGTTTTTTTTTAGTTTTTTACCTTTTTTTAGTTTTTTTAGTTTTTTTAGTTTTTTAGCTTTTTTATTTTTTTTATTAGTTTTTAGTTTTTTTTGTAGTTGTTGCCTTTTTTTAGTTTTTTTAGTTTTTTAGCTTTTTTATGTTTTTAGTTTTTTTTGTAGTTTTTGCCTTTTTTTAGTTTTTTTAGTTTTTTAGCTTTTTTATTTTTTTTATTAGTTTTTAGTTTTTTTTGTAGTTTTTGCCTTTTTTTAGTTTTTTCAGTTTTGACGTCACCTGATCCAGTTTTTTCAGGTGACGTCACCTGATCCATCCACAGACAGACAGACAACTTATTTTTATATATATAGAAGATATATATATATATCCTCCTTTATTTTTCAGTTTTTTTCCTTTTTTTAGTTTTTTTTTATTTTTCAGTTTTTAGTTTTTTTTTATGTTGCATGTTCAAGAGTTGGTAAACCTGACAATCTATTTATATGTCCCCCAACGGTAGTTTTTATATATATAGATAGATTCGGTCGTTATTTGTGTCCCGGTGTCCCTGTCTGTAATTTCTCTTTGAGTGTCCCGGTCGTCATTTATATTCCCTGTTTTCTGGTGTCCTGGTCGTCAGTTGTGTCCCGGTGTTCCGGTCTGTAATTTCATCAGTTGACAAACATGACGGCAACTAACTTCATGACAACATACAGCTCAATCCGAATGACGTCAGTCGACAGACAGATAAACAACTTATTTATATATATATATATATATATATATATATATATATATATATATATATATATATATATATATATATATATATATATATATATATATATATATATATATATATATCTATCTGTCTGTGGATCAGGTGACGTCATGTTTCTGTGTCGACTGACGTCATGAAATTAGTTGTCGTCATTTTTGCTATGACGGTGACGTCATTAATGGTATTTAAGACATTTGTTCACGGAAAAATGTTTAATTGAAAAATGACTTAAGAACCTACAATGGCAACAGCCGAGGAAGCTGCTCAAAGAGTTTATGCCAAAAAACTTGCTGCTGATAGAGAAAGTAAGAAAAGAAAGCGTTCCGAGGAATCACAAGAACAGTAAGAAAACAGGCTTGCGGCTAAAGAACGCAAAACCGCGCAGTTAGATGAAAATCCACCTGGACAGCGAGAGTCAAAACATATCAAAACTGAAAATGATAGCGATGATGATTGGGTTTGGGATTTTAACTTGGATAAGGTCATCAATGCCTACCAGATTTAAGTTAAAAAAACAAAGGTTCTTCGATATGTACTGCATAGTGACGCTGAAAAATAAAGAAGAAAAAGAAAACTGAAAAAAGAAAAAAGGTAAAAAACAAAAAAAAACTAAAAAGAAAAAAACACTCAAAGAGAAATTACAGACCGGGACACAAATGACGACCGAGACAGAGGGAATATAAGTGACGACCGGGAACCTCAAAGAGAAATTACAGACTGGGATACCCGGACACAAATCACGACCGGGACACAGGGAATATAAATGACGACCGGGACACAGGGACACATCATTAGAATAATGAGGTATAGATCTGAATACGGATTGTTTTTCCCATGGACAATTATATGTTGCATGTTCAAGAGTCAGTAAACCTGACAATCTATTTATATGCACAGACAATGGGACAGCGAAGAATGTTGTATATTCGCATGTTTTACGTAGTTAAAAACATATATTTATATCTATCTCTATTCACAGGTGGGACACAGGGAAAAAACTACAATGGCGCATAACTAATATGGCGCGTAACGACTTACGCGCGCGGGGGGGCTTGGGGGGGGGCACGAAGCGCCCCACCAACTAGGTGTTGGGGTGGCGCGAAGCGCCACCCCAACAGCTAGTATATATATATATATATATATATATATATATATATATATATATATATATATATATATATATATATATATATATATATATATATATCTATATTCACAGGTGGGACACAGGGACACAACTACAATGGCGCGTAACGACTTACGCGCGCGGGGGGGGGGCTTGGGGGAAGCGAAGCACCCCCATCAATAAGGTGTTATATATATATATATATATACCAATAGCTAGTATATATATGTATATATATATATAAATATATATATGTATATATATGTATATATATATATATATATATATATATATATATATATATATATATATATATATATATATATATATATATATATATATATATATATATATATATATATATATATATATATATATACTAGCTGTTTGGGTGGCACTTCGCGCCACCCCAACACCTAGTTGGTGGGGGCGCTTCGCGCCCCCCCCCTCAAGCCCCCCCGCGCGCTTAAGTCGTTACGCGCCATATTAGTTACGTGCCATTGTAGTTGTGTCCCTATGTCCCACCTGTGAATATTTTTCACGAAAGAATTTTTTTCACGACTGAATAAGGACACCGACCGGTGTCCCAGTCTGTAATTTCTCTTTGAGTGTCCCGGTCGTCATTTATATTCCCTGTGTCAATTTATATTCCCTGTGTCCCGGTGTGCCGGCGGAAGCCTTATATACTTATATCTTGCGAATATCAACATTCTTCGCTGTCCCATTGTCTGTGCATATAAATAGATTGTCAGGTTTACCGACCCTTGAACATGCAACATATAATTGTCCACGGGAAAAAAAATCCGTATTCAGATCTATACCTCATTATTCTAATGATTGCCCTTTTACATTCCCTGTGTCCCGGTCGTCATTTATATATCCCCCCTGTGCCGCCCCCGGCGTTCCCGTTTTAGTTGTGTCCCTGTGTCCCGGTCGTTATTTGTGTCCCGGTGTCCCAGTCTGTAATTTCTCTTTGAATGTCCCGGTCGTCATTTATATCCCCTGTGTCCCGGTGTCCCGGTCTTCATTTGTGTCCCGTTGTCCCGATCTGTAATTTCGTCAGTCGACAAACATGACGTCAGTCGACAAACAACTTCAGGACGGAATAATGCTCAATACTCATAATGACGTCAGTCGACAAACATGACGTCAGTCGACACACAAACATGACGTCAGTAGACAGACAGACAAACAACTTATTTTTATATATATATTACATATATATTACATATCTATTCTGAATATATTACAGTAATTTATTTTCAAGTCTGGTGATATTGCGTCAGCAGCTGACTGCAGCTCAATCGTAAAATTACCATAATCTTTCCCATCTATGTCAACGAAAATATTACTACTGTTTGACTTTGACCTTATGTGAATATTTTCTAAAGACAGTATCTGAGGTGTTCTCATACTTAAGGCTATATCTCGTGGTTGTAACCTAATTAAAGATGACTCAAATCTAGAATCAGGAAAAGGGATGTCTTTTAGGCAGTATAAATTAACATTTCCAAGTTAACGTCGGAACAAAAAGACATTTATGATACGATAATGCATTGTGTCGATAACAACGTTGGAGAAATTTTCTTTTTAGAGGCGCCAGGAGGTACTAGTAAAACGTTTGTGATAAAACTGATTCTGGCATCAATTCGATAAAAAAATGATATAGCGTTGGCGATTGCGTCGTCCGGAATAGCTGAAACGTTGCTGCCTGGTGGAAGATTACCTTAATTTATTTCTTGCAGCAAAACAGAAATTTACAGCTCACAATTTACTTTGGAAAAAGGCACCAATGACAATCATATTTTATACAGGAGCAAAATAATGCCCACAGAACTAGACTTGTTTCGTAGCTTCAAATGAAAAAACTAAAGAAGAGAAAAACAAAAAACACAAAAAAAACTAACAAAGAAGAAAAACTAAACAGGAAAAAAAGAAAAACTAAAAAAGGAGAAAAGAAACTAACTAATAAAGAAAAAAAGACTGAGAGATGCTGTGGACAGAGTTTTAAGGGAAGAAAAATGCGGTTTTTAGAAAAGGTAGAGGATGTTTCGACCAAATTTTCACTCTTAGTTTAATAATTGAGAAGTCCCTTCGCTGTCAAACACCTTTGGTCCTCAGTTTTATCGATTATGAGTAAGCTTTCGACTCTGTTGATAGAAGAGCGTTAACATAGGTCTTATCGTTATATGATATACCAGAAAAATACATTAAAGTGATTTGTGCTATGTACGAGAATAATTCTGCTGTGGTTAAGGTAGGGAATGAGGTTAGCAACTGGTTTTGTATTAAAATCAGGTTTTAAGCAGGGTTGTGTTCTAACCCCCTTTATATGGATCATTTTGATGGATTTTGTCCTAAGGAGCCCAGGAAAGGCAATTCGAGACCACGGAATCAAATGGGGAGGAAAAACGCCCCTGGACTTAGCTTATGCTGATGATTTAAGCATATTAGATGAAAGTGTGAGCAAAATGAATGAATTTTCAGAAGTTTTGCGAGTTCAGGGTGCTAAAATAGGCTTGAAAATTAATGTTAAGAAGACTGAGGCACTAAAGCTAGAAATAAGTGAAGATGAACAGCTGACATTAGTTAACGAAAAGATTGATCAGGCTGGGAGCTTCAGTTACCTTGGTAGTATTATTAGTAAAGATGGTGGGAGTGGTGAAGATGTTAAAAGTAGAATAGCTAAGGCTCAGGGTGTTTTTTTCACAGTTAAAAAAAGTTTGGAAGAATAGAAAGATAAGTCTGCAAACCAAGATTAGAATATTGGAAGCAACAGTGATGACATTGGTCAAATATGGCTCTGAAGCATGGGCGCTCCGCAAAGCAGATGAAAATTTATAAGATGTTTTTCAGAGAAATTGCCTACGGATCGTTTTGGGTACCCGGCTGACTGACCATATTTCAAACAGTAGGTTGTACGAAAAATATGGTTCAATCCCGCTTTCTAGGGCTATAATGAAAGAAAGGTTGAGATGTCTGGGCCACGTTCTAAGGATGAAGGATGACAGATTACCGAAGATTGTCCTTTTTGGCCAACCGTCAGGGGCGACACGGAAAGCAGGTCGTCCTTGTCTGGGATGGGAGGATGTCATAAATAAAGATTTAAAGGAAGTGGGTACTTCCCGGAAGGTTGTAAAGAGGGAGGCTTTAAATAGATTAGGCTGGAGGAGGAGCGTGCCTAGCTGTTTTGGCCTCAGTGGCTTGGTGCTGCAGTGAGTTATTAAAAGTAATAGTAGTAGTAGTAGTAGTAGTAGTAGTAGTAGTAGTAGTAGTAGTAGTAGTAGTAGTAGTAGTAGTAGTTTCACTGAGAAATTGAAGTGAAATAGAAGAGAAATAAAAAATACATAAAAGAGACACAATTTTACAATTTAGTCTTCGATGGCAGAGGTTAATATTTCAAGTAAATTGTGTTTCATATATCGAGATTGCAGGAGGATAAAAATGTAAAGTGGGACAAAATATGTAGGTCCTATTATCAAATAATTGAAATTGCCAGGAGGTAAAATTGGAATAACCAAAACGGGTTTTCGAGTGGTCAGATACTAATGTCAGTTCCAATGGCCCAGAACGTTGTTGGGCAAGTTGGGATTACTATGTCAAGGCCTATTCCTTAAAAACTTCGGTACGAATAGAAGAATCTATATTCCCTTACCATTTAGCACCTACTTCCTATAAATTTGTTATCTTTTTTTCTCAGGCATACTGAGTGCTTCACCTTGGTGGCTGCTTGTCGTGGCTCATATTTGGTATATTTTTGTTATCTTTGCAATTTTTCAAAAAGTTTCCTATAAAATACAAATATAGAGAGAAAGAAAGAATAAGCGCGAGCTATTCTTAATTTACAGATCCTGACCATGATCTGTTAGTTGCTATTGAGAACTTTCAGGATATTTCAGCATTTGGAACGAATCATTACGAACATATTGACAGTTAGATTTTTAATAGAGTATAAGGGCTTACAGTATTTGCAATAGCAGTGATTGAGATTGCTCAATGGAATCTCTGGAATGGAATGGAGTGGAATGCTCTGGGATCTCCAGAGCAACATGAAACCAGGCCTGCTGCTCAAAGGGAAAGTACCAGATTAAGAATATTCAATTTAAATCAAGATTAACAAGTGGCTCAGAAAGAAAGGACAGGATTAAGAATATCCATTTTACTTCAACGGAAGCGTGTAAAGGAATCACCCGAGCAACACAAAACCAGGCTTGCAGCTCAAAGAGATAGTACCTAAGGAAAGCGTGTCAATGCATCACAGGAGCCACTTGTGTATAATCGCCTGGCATTCAGGTACTGCCCATCTGATGATTATAGCTTGAGTTGAAATGTTCATATTGGGACTATGTCTGAAATTTTTCCCTATTGCAAGGACTTGAAATTTAATGGCAAATCTACGGGAATGTATTGCGCCTCAGGAAAAGTTATCCTGAAAAATTATCTATTATATAATAATATTTTTATGATTTTTATAATTGGTTAGAATATTCCTTTCAACCAAATCATTTTTCAACCTTTTCAACTAAATCACTTTTTGACGTCACCAAATTACAGAATTTAGAAGGTAGTTGTATACGTCCTGAAATGGAGCCAACTGGGGATTTCCTTTTCCAATTGCTAGTAAATAATCTGAAAATATTTCCCCAGAGTGATCGTTTTGCAATCGGACTTTCATATTTATAGTTAATTTTAATGTCTTTACGTGTGCCCATAAATTAGAATTTTCAAATGTCAATTTTCAAAATCTCAGGTGTCAATTTAGGAATACCAGGTACTGTTCGCCTGAAATCTCCCACAAGCAATATTAATGCGCTGCCAAAGGGTTTGGAATTTTCTCGGAAATCTTACAATGATCGCTCAAGAGCCTCGAGCGATTTCTTGTGTGCCATTTTTGACTCGTCCCAAACAATAAGTTTGCATTGCTGCAATACTTTACCCATCCCAGATGATTTGGAAACGTTGCACGCGGGAGTTTCTGTAAATTTCTATGATCATAAATGCCTTTTTGTTCAGATATTAGCTTAGAAATATTGGCTTGTATATACGACAATAGATCATTCGTGTTGTAACTTTGTTCACGATCCAATTCCACACATGTAGAAAAACCAACAGTACGATAATCATAACTAAAGTGTTGTTATAAATTTCTGTTTTAAAATCCAAAGTCATATCTGACCCCTCTAACCGTATTCGGTGGAGTAATATCATCGGCCATTCATGATTTGTATTTCTCCCATAACTTTGTAGGAGTTGAAGAAGAGCAAATTGTCAATATGATAGCAAAAAATGTATGAATTTGACTTGGAGTTGAATGTTTGAATTGATGCAGTTATCCCAGTGTTGGTCGTTCTCCAATAATTTCACAGATAGGCATACACTATGGTAAGTGTCATGTACAGTCCCCTTTACATTTCTCCAATGCTCAAGGGACGTCGGGCCGGGTACATTCAACAAGAGCCCGTGGAGAAAGAATCATTCATCTTGATTGGGATGAATGTAGAGTGTTCCTGTCGTGGTTTCTTTGAACACGTTAGGTTTGCTGTCGACTGACTCCCCCCCCCCCATTTTCGACTTTCAAATTTTTTTTATTAGCATTCCACGTGTTATGCATATGCATTTCAGAATACAGCAGTGTCTTTGTAAAAAAAAAAATCATTTTGACATAACGCAAAGAAGGCAGTTAACGTAGTCAAAGAGAAATTATCGTAAAATGTCACCAAAAATTAAACACCAGGAGGAAACACCAGAGCAACGTTGCTTTGCGACACGTAGGATTAAACCTCCAAACCTTCAGTCAGAAACTATGACTGTATCCACCGCGCCATCACAAGGCATTAATGTTGATGACTCTTTATAACTTGATCAAACAGTTCGTGGTAACGACTGTAAGTAAGGAGCGACACGGGTCAATAGTAACAAAAACTCTAAAAAGTGTAATTTTGATACGAATAGTACATCAAAAGAATCGCATTTTAATGCTGATTTTATATATATAAGTTGCATCTAGTTTAGTTTTACCCATCAAAAGTTACGAGCCTGAGAAAAAATTTGAGAATTAATTTAGAAAATGGGGGGAACAACCCCTAAAAGTCATAGAATCTTAACGAAAATTAATCCCTCAGGTTCAGCGTATCAGAGAACCCTACTGTAGAAGTTTCAAGCTCCTATCTACAAAAATGTGGAATTTTGTATTTTTTGCCAGAAGGCAGATCACGGATGCGTGTTTATTTGTTTTTTTTTTGTTTTTTTCCCCAGGGGTGATCTTATCGACCCAATTGTCCTAGAATGTTGCGAGGGGGCTCATTCTAACTGAAATGAAAAGTTCTAGTGCCCATTTAAGTGACCAAAAAAATTGGAGGGCACCTAGGCCACCTCCCACGCTAATTATTTTCCCAAAGTCAACGGATCAAAATTCTGAGATAGCCATTTAATTCAACCTAGTCGAAAAACCTTATAACTATGTCTTTGAGGACGACTTACTTCCCCACAGTCCCAGTCGGAGGGGCTATAAGTTAAAAACTTTGACCATTGCTTGCATATAGTAATGGCTATTGGGAAGTGTGCAGGCATTTTCAGGAGGATTTTTTGGTGGGGGGAGGGATTGAGAAAAGGGGGATAGGCTTGGGGAGCTTTCCATCGAGGAATTTGTCATGGTGGAAGAAAATTTTCATGAAGGGAGCGCAGGATTTACTAGCATTATACAAAAAAAAAAAAACAGTGAAAAAATAAATATTAAAAAGTTTTTTCAGCTGGAAAAAAGGAGCAGAATTAAAACTTAAAACGAACAGAATTTGTTACCCATATTAGGGGCTCACCTCCTCCTAATACCCTGCTCTTTACGCTAAAGTTTTTTTAGTAATTTCAACTATTTATTCTACGGCTTTTGTGATTCAGGGGTCATTCTTAATGAATTCGACAAAATTTAAGCTTTAGTGTGAAGAGCGCAATACTGACGAGGGGGCGTCATACATGTAATAAAAACAGGAGAATACAAAACTTTTTTACGTAAGCTAGTTTATAAGTTACGTATATCTTTTACTAATAAAAAGATTCGTATAAAATTCAAAGTTCTAGTTGCCTTTTTAATTAACCAAAAAATCGGAGGGCAACTAGGCTTCCTTCCCCACTATTTTTTCTCAAAATCATTCGATCAAAATTATGAGAAAGCCATTTAGCCAAAAAAAAAAATATACAAATTTCGTTTTAATTATTCCTCTGCGGAGAGCCAAAGCCAAAACATGCATTGATTCCAAAACGTTCAGAAATTGAATAAGGAAAAACAAGTTTTTTTAACTGAAAGTAAGGAGCGACATTAAAACTTAAAACGAACACAAATTACTTCGTATATGAAAGGGGCTTCTTTCTCACCAACGCCCTGCTCTTTATGCTAAATTTTTTTACTGTTTTAAAAAGAAGAGTTGAGAGAAAGAGTCGAACTTTAGCGTAAAGAGCGGGGCGTTGGTGAGAAACAAGCCCCTTTCATATACGAAGTAATTTCTGTTCGTTTTAAGTTTTAATGTCGCTCCTTAGGCTACTTTCAGTTAAAAAAAAACTTGTTTTTTTATTTAAATAATTTACTTGAAGCAGTAAATTTTTAATAGTTGGTGTACATAATTTAACTACGATGAACATGAATACATAACATGATACTTTTTTGTTATCCACTTTTGTAATTTAATAGTTGTTCCTTCAGGAAAATAAATTTTGAGATCTGAAAGGGGCCCCAAAAGGTAAACAATTCTTATTAACCCAAATTTAAAAGATTATATTCCTTATAATCATTTTAGTGGGAGAATAGTCATTTATAACCGATTCAGAATTGGTATTTATTATTTCAAGTACTCTCAATATTGCAACGGTTTAAATCCATTGATTTATGTTCTAACAGGCCAAACCTCCATGATAAACCATGTCAACTCACGCCACCGTCCCACACCATTACAGATTCTACAATTACCAGATACATACATAAAGATATACAGTTATACATCATATATCCTGAAATATATATTATCTGTAAAGGGTAAAAGGGAAGGAGGAATTGAACTCACGTCAAAATTTTCAATGCGTAATATAGCTATTTCGGATAGCATAGGAACTGGCACATTCCTGGTTGTTACTGAATTATACACCGCAATTGCAATAAAATATACCGACTGTGGAAAATACAGCAAAGAATTCTCTTTTGTATTTATGACGTCATTTGAAATTAAAATTTATTTTGAAAGAATTCAATCAGCTGAAGCAAAAGGCTTGGTAAAGTTTCTAATATATATGACGCCGAACAAGACTTGAGGCTAGAAAATAAGCCAGCATCACAACAAATCCCAAAACAAAATAATGGACAAAGATATCTGCGCTTACAAGACAACCGCCAAGGACAGTCAAATCAAGTCTCATATGAAATCTACGATTGGAAGAAAAGCAACAGTGAGAATCACATATAAGTCTCAAGTGAAAGCAAATGCTAAGGAATTGAGTATTCCTATCTACTGCATTGACAGGAAGGATGAATTAGATTCCCGCCAGAATTTCTTAATTCAAATGAAATTGGTGATTAGACACCTCAGGAATAAAGCTGAAGAATAAAGTGATGATTAGATTATTCAAAGACGTAATTAGAGGATTAAGTATATACAAAACTGCCAAGTACCGAGTGCCAAGGCCAGGGATAAGCCCGTACTCCAGGTATTTTTATATTTAATACACATTAGTTAGTATTTAATAGTGCTGATTATAGTATTGAATAAATGCTTGAAAACATGCGCAATAATGGCATTAACAATATGCAAGAACCATTGACACAATACAAAATAAAAACATATATAAGTATAACTTTCCAAATATTTAGTATTATTTTTGTATATGCAGAATATAAAAACTGATACCGGAAAACATTTTCTCTGAAGCAATGCAGGTAGTTCTATTTACCCCTCGATTTGTTTAGAAATGGCTCACGGATTGCCATATTAAGTAGTCTCCATCCACTATTTCGGAAAATAACGCTTCCAAAAAATTATAATTTGATAATTACGTTGGGAATTACATTTGAAAATCTGTTTTTCTTGGGTTTGCCTTGGATACTCATTCTAAGAAACTCAATTAAAAAAAAGCTGAACTGAAACTAACGAGCACCATTAAAACTCAAAACTAATAGAACTTATTCCGTATATTAAGAGACTGGCCCCTTCTCAATGCCTTACATTTTACGCTAAAGTTCTTAGCACATTTAAAAAGGCCTGAAAATTCTAATTAAATAACCCCTGTGTTTTTGTAGCCGTTCTTAAACATGGAGACAAAAGTCAAACTTTAGCATAATGAGCAAGATACTAAGAAGAGTGGCAATGCCTTTATATACGGAACAATTTCTTTTCGCTTTGAGTTTTAATGTGGCTCCTTACTTTCTATAAAACAAATTTAATTTTTTAAATCCAGTTTTAAGATCATTTTTCAAATAAGGCTGGTAAATCCGGCTCACAATCCATGAAAATCTTCCTCTATCTCATGAAAAATTCCCCCGTGTAAATTTACTCCCAAGTAAAATACTCCCAACCCCTCTGGGAAATTCCTTCAAGACGTTTTCATTCTCACTGAAAATTCTGAAAAATTTCTTGTGGGCCATTAAGCCAGAAAAAATCAGCTTAGCATACTTTCATTTGAAAAAAAAACATTAATTTTTGATTGTTTTCTCAGTCACTGTGCAAACCCCTTTTCCGTGGAAATCTTTTCCCAAAAAATCAAAAAACGCTGATAACACTTCGGATAACTCCCTATACAATCTTCACATAACAAATTGAGTTGGCAATAAGAAAGAAAGACAACTTTAGAGTTATCGTATAGTAATTCTGTCAAATTCCCCCAGTATAAGATCTTCTTTGAAAAGTTTATCCCCTGTAAATTTCTCTTCCCACAGAAAATTCTCCCTACAGAAAATCCCAATCACAAAATCCCCCCCCCCCCCCCCAGAAAAATGTCTGTATGCTTCAAATAACAAATACTATACGTAAACAATGGGTAAACTGCTTAACTTACAGTCCTTTCTCCAAGGACAATGGTGGGTCATTTTATCACTAAGGAGTACTTATTAATTATAGTTACTCCACTCAATAAGTGACAATAAGTGAAATAAACCAAAATTCGACAAAAATAAAATATTTTACTAACAGAAAAAACTACCAGAAGAAAATTCCGAAAAATTTTGTCCTGGAAAAAAAGACAATTATAATTAAAAATCAGTGAAAACAAAGCCCCTGGTAGTACTTGTTACAAACCATCCCCCAAGGCTCATGATATTCTTCCTGGCCTTTCTCCCTCTGTGCCAGGAGAAACATAAATTAAATAATTACAGGTCCAGTAATTATACCTTTGGGACCCCCCCTCCCCAAAAAAAAACCTCAGACAAGAGCTGTATTAGAGAAACAGCTAAAAAAACTAAAAAAGCTAAAAAACTACTTGCATATGACGTCTGAAAAATAAAGATGAAAAAGATAACTGAAAAAAGAAAAAAAAGTAAAAAATTAAAAAAACTAAAAAGAAGAAAAACTAAAAAAAAAGAAAAAACTAAAAAATTAAATAAATAAAAAACCTAAAAAAAAATTAAAAAAATTTAAAAAATACTAAAATAGCTAAAAAACCAAAAAACAAGAAAAATCTAAAAAATAAAAATTTAAAAAGGAAAAATTGAAAAATAAGAGAAAACATATGTATATATATATATATATATATATATATATATATATATATATATATATATATATATATATATATATATATATATATATATATATATATATATATATAAATAACTTGTATGTGTGTTATGTCTGTTTGTCTGTCTGTCCGCATATGACATCTGAATTATTTCATCATATACCAATTCAAAAACAAATGTGTTCAAGCCCGAAGTAGCTGAGTTGGTAACGCGTTATGTTCCAGGTTCTAGGTCCGAGAGGTTGCTGGTTCGAACCTTGGCTAGGTAAAAACTACAAAAAAAAACTAAAAAGAAAAAACTAAAAACTAAAAAAAAAACTAAAAAAACTAAATAAAAGGTAAACAATACAAAAAAACTAAAAAGAAAAAAAAACAAAACTAATGAAAAAACTGAAAAAGCCAGAAAACTAAAAGAACTAAAAAAGAAAAAAAAGAAAAAAGGGAAAAAAACTGAAAAATAAAGGAGAAAAACATGAAAATAATTTGTATGTGTGTTATGTCTGTCTGTCTGTCTGTCCACATATGACGTCTGAATTATGAATTACTAGCTGTTGGGGTGGCACTTCGCGCCACCCCAACACCTAGTTGGTGGGGCGCTTCGCGCCCCCCAAGCCCCCCCGCGCGTAAGTTGTTACGTGCCATATTAGTTATGCACCATTGTAGTTGTGTCCCTGTAGATAGATAGATTTATATATGTGTTTCAAACTACGTAAAAATTGCGAATATACAACATTCTTGGCTTTCCCATTGTCTGTGCATATACAAAGCCGTATGTACTAATAATGACGTCATATGTAAACGCTCTTTTTACAAACAAACAAACATGCATACACACAACTCGTTTTTATAAAAATAGATACAATACAAATTAACTGCGTAAAACTTGCGAATATACAACATTCTTCGCTGTCCAATTGTTGCTGCATATAAATAAGTTGTCAGGTTTACTGACCCTCGAACATGCAACGTACAATTGTCCATGGGAAAAACAATCAGTATTGAGATCTATACCACATTTTTCTAATGATTGACCTTGAGCTTTGTTAATGGTGATTGCAAATGCTAATCGAATTGGGAATTTCAATCTTTTAAATTGAAAAGGCAGATCCGTTGGAATCATGGGAATGCGAGGAATAAGAACAGCCTCACCCTCAAAAGGTCCTGTCAAGATTGTGGCCTCTATTAGGTTTTCCATTGTTTTTTTTACGGCAAGTCGCGTGCCATTGCAAAGCTTTGGTAGGTTGATATTTCTTAAAAGTATTATTGGTACGCCTATTTTTAGTTGTAGCACGTGAGGTGGAAACCCTGAAAGATCCACGGAATTTAAAAATTCAGATGGATAATTAAACGCTTCATTTGGTTCCAAAACTGTGTCGACTGACTTGTAAAGGACTGCCTGGTCTCGAATCTTGGTCAAAACAATATTGTTGATTTCGTGGACGTCTATATTTTTGGGTGCGAGGATCGCTCTTTCACTTAGCCATTTATTATTTTTATAGTTTTTTAGAATATTCGGAAATACTTTTTCAATCAATTCATTTTTGGACGTCACTAAATTACAGAAATCAGCAGATAGTTGTATACATCATGAAATTGAGTCTACTGGGAGCTTTCCGTTTCCAATTGCCAGCAATTGATCTGAAAATGTTTGACCAGAGTCACCGTTTTGCAATCGGACACGCATATTTGTAGTTAATTTTGATATTTTTACGTGTGCCCATAAATTAGAATTTCTCAGGCAAGCATTCATTTCGTCTTCAGGAGTTGATCTAGGTATTATAGGTAAAGTTTGCCTGAAATCTCCCGCAAGCAATATAAATGTGCTGCCAAAGGGTTTCGACTTCCCTCGCAAATCTTTCAAGCATTGATCCAGAGCCTCGAGCGATTTTTTGTGTGCCATTGTGCACACATCCCAAATAATAAGTTTGCATTGCTGCAATACTTTACCCATCCCAGATGATTTGGAAATATTGCACGTGGGAGTTTCTGTAGAATGCAAGTTCAGAGGCAATTTCAAAGCGGAATGAGCAGTTCTTCCACCAGGCAGCAATTTTGCAGCTATTTCGGACGACGCAATTGCCAACTCTATATCATTTTTTTATCGAATTGATGCCAGAATCAGTTTTTATCACAAACGTTTTACCAGTACCTCCTGGCGCATCCAAAAAGAAAATTTCTCCAACGTTGCTATCGACACAATGCATTATCGTATCATAAATGTCTTTTTGTTCCGACGTTAACTTGGAAATGTTATTTTGTACATACGACAATAGATCACTCGTACTGTAACTTTGTTCACGATCCAATTCTACACATGTCGAAACAGCAGCGATACGGTTAGGTGAAGGCATTCCCAAATCCTGAAGAGGTTTGTTTGCCATACGTACGCACAAATCTTCTATAACAACTAAAGTGTAGTTATAAATTTCTGATGTAAAATCAAAAGTCATATCTGACGTCTCTAACTGTTGTCGATGGAGTATATCTTCAGACATTTTTGACTTATATTTTTCCCATAACTCTGTAGGAGCTGATGGAGAGCAAGTTGTTAAAATGATGCCAAACAATGCACGAATTTGACTTGGGGTTGACGTTTCGCACGCGTCATTGATGCAGTTATCCCAGTATTGGTCATTCTCCAATAAATTCAGAGCTTGGCATGCACTACGGTAAATGTCATGTATAGTACCGTTTACAGTTCTCAAATACTCAAAGGATGTCGGACCGGGTACATTCAACAAAAGCAGACGTAGAAAGAAGCATTCATGTTGATTGGGGTGAACGGTGTAGAGTCTTCCTATCGTGGTATCTTTGAAGATGGTAGGTTGGCCGTCGACTGACTTACCCTGTTTTCGACGTTCAAATACTTTATTTTTAGTATTCCACGTGTAATACGAAGGCACTTCAGTATACAGCAGTTTTTTTTCAAAAGAATCATTTTTGCAAAGCGAAAAAAAAAGCTGTTAATGTTGTATCCGGTGGATTCAGGGCTCTTTGTTGCACGTTGGTTTCCGTGAAATAAACACGTTGACAATTCTGTAAATGTACCGCTAAGTGAACAACAGCTGGACTACGTTCATGTATCGGGAAATGAAAGAATTCGCCAAACAGCTTCATTACTGCTTATGTATCTTCCAGCCTGATATTGTACGATTTCGTCGAAATCTTTGATTTCGGGCTGCAAGCCAAAAACTGCCATGTCACTGCCTTTGTTGACGTATTTACATATTTATTTGATTGCCTTTACGGAGTTACAGTATTCAACGTTTATGTGTGCATTAAATGTTTTTGATAATAATGGGGAATATGGAACAACCCACTGGTTATCTACTTCGATGGTGGTACCGTTACGCTTCTTTATTATTGCTGTTTTACCGCCATCTTCAGTAGATCTTCTTCTATATTGTGGGTAACCATCATTGCCAGTAATTGTGTTTGATACTAAAAGTCGAGGATATTGCTTTGTGCACTAATCACATCATCAATTTCGTTCGAAGTAATTTTTTTATGTAGCCAGATTAGTATATGTGCGTATGATAAACCTTGTTTTTGCCATTCCACTGAGTACATCCAGCATCACACTGACCCAAACACTTCAAGTTTTACTATGTAGTTTATCAGTGATTTCAACTTTTGCCGGAAGACACGGGCCGTAATGTCATGCCTATGAACCGCCGATTGTCCTTGAAGTAAAAGCTGCAGTATCTC
The DNA here is from genome assembly GCF_032884065.1 of Artemia franciscana. Taxonomy (NCBI): domain Eukaryota; kingdom Metazoa; phylum Arthropoda; class Branchiopoda; order Anostraca; family Artemiidae; genus Artemia; species Artemia franciscana. Next base: position 51,230 of record NW_027062896.1, read on the forward strand.
GTCCCAAGATTGATTACATGTAAATGTAATAAATAAATCTGGACGACCATAGAGACAAACATACGCATTAGCATCTTGAGCATATTCATGCATATGACGGGGACTGCCAGCATATGACGAAGGTAAAATTGTTAATCTTCCAACGTTTGTGGTATTACCGTCATTTATAACTGCATCTCGCAAATGAATGTATTGTTCATGGCGGAGCTTGGTCTGATTCAGGCGGATATATAGCAAACCTTCTGATTCAATTTTAGCATACATATCAACGACGAATTGGTGAAACAATTCACGGCATTTTAAAATATAATTTTCTTCATCCTGCCGAAGTACAATTGTAAAAATTTATGATTCTCGCCTGAGAATGGTAGAAGGGACCCTGCTCTATGATAAATTTGCCCTTTTACTTTGAAATTAGACATAAATTGATCTGGATTTTCGATTTGGGCTCCAAACGACGTCATTTTGAAACATGAGTTGTATTTTCTGATTTTTGACAAAAAACGCTTAGATTCTGACGTAGTTCCAGTAAGAAAAGTCTTCAATGGCTCTGGTGGTGCAGCCTATAGAGGAAGTTTAACTTTTCCTGAGGCGCAACACATTCCCATTGTTTCACCATTGAATTTCAAGGCCTTGCAACACATCTACTCAAGCTATAATCATCGACTGGGCTGTACCTGAATGCCAGGCGAAAACTTTCAGGTTGCTCTGATTCCTCGGCACGCTTTCTTTTCTTACTTTCTCTATCAGCAGCAAGCCTGATTTCTTGCTGTTCTTGTGATTCCTCGGCACGCCTTCTTTTTTCACTTTCTCTTTTAGCAGCAAGTCTGCTTTCGCGTTGCTCTGGTAGTTCCACGGCACGCCTTCTGTTCTTTCTTTCTCTATCAGCCTCAAGCCTGTTTCCTTGCTGTTCTTTTGATTCCTCGGCACGCTTTCTGTTCTTTCTTTCTCTATTAGCCTCAAGCCTGTTTCCTTGCTGTTCTTTTGATTCCTCGGCACGCTTTCTTTTCTGACTTTCTCTGTCAGCAACAAGTTTATTGGCATAGACTCTTTGAGCATCTTCATCGGCTTTTGCCATTGTAAGTACATCAGTCATTTTAAACTTAAACGTTAATAGATTTCTACGTGAACATATATGTCTTAAATATCTCTAATGACGTCACCGTCATATCAAAAATGACGACAACTAACTTCATGATTAAATATCTTTAATGACGTCACCGTCATAGCAAAAATGACGACAGCTAACTTCATGACGTCAGTCGACACAGAAACATGACAGAAACATGTGTCTGACAGACAGACACACAGACAGACAACTTATTTATATATATATATATATATATATATATATATATATATATATATATATATATATATATATATATATATATATATATATATTCATCATATACCTATTCAAAAACGAATGTATTCAAGCCCTAAGTAGCTGAGTTGGTAGCGCGTTATGTTCCAGGTTCTAGGTCCGAGAGGTTGCAGGTTCGAACCCTGGCTAGGTAAAAACTACAAAAAAAAACTTTAGATCTGAATACGGATTGTTTTTCCCATGGACAATTATATGTTGCATGTTCAAGAGTCGGTAAACCTGACAATCTATTTATATGCACAGACAATTGGAAAGCCAAGAATGTTGTATATTCGCAAGTTTTACGTAGTTAAAAACATATATATATATATATATATATATATATATATATATATATATATATATATATATATATATATATATATATATATATATATATATATATATATATATATATATATATATACTAGCTGTTGGGGTGGCGCTTTGCGCCACCCCAACACCTAGCTGGTGGGGCGCTTCGCGCCCCCCAAAGCCCCCCCGTGCGCGTAAGTCGTTACGCGCCATACTAGTTACGCGCCATTGTAGTTGTGTCCCTGTGTCCCACCTGTGAATATAGATAGATTTATATATGTGTTTCAAACTACGTAAAAATTGCGAATATACATCATTCTTGGCTTTCCCATTGTCTGTCCATATACAAAGCCGTATGTACTAATAATGACGTCATATGCAAACGCTCTTTTTACAAACAAACAAACATGCATACACACAACTCGTTTTTATATAGATAGATAGATAGATAGATACAATACAAATTAACTGCGTAAAACTTGCGAATATACAACATTCTTCGCTGTCCAATTGTCGCTGCATATAAATAAATTGTCAGGTTTACCGACCCTCGAACATGCAACGTACAATTGTCCATGGGAAAAACAATCAGTATTGAGATCTATACCACATTTTTCTAATGATTGACCTTGAGCTTTGTTAATGGTGATTGCAAATACTAATCGAATTGGGAATTGCAATCTTTTAAATTGAAAAGGCAGATCCGTTGGAATCATGGGAATGCGAGGAATAAGAACAGCCTCACCCTCAAAAGGCCCTGTCAAGATTGTGGCCTCTATTAGGTTTTCCATTATTTTTTTTACGGCAAGTCGCGTGCCATTGCAAAGCTTTGGTGGGTTGATATTTCTTAAAAGTATTATTGGTACGCCTATTTTTAGTTGTAGCACGTGTGGTGGAAACCCTGAAAGATCCACGGAATTTAAAAGTTCAGATGGATAATTAACCGCTTCATTTGGTTCCAAAACAGTGTCGACTGACTTGTAAAGGACTGCCTGGTCTCGAATCTTGGTCAAAACAATATTGTTGATTTCGTGGACGTCTATATTTTTGGGTGCGAGAATCGCTCTTTCACTTGGCCATTTATTATTTTTATAATTTCTTAGAATATTCGGAAATACTTTTTCAATCAATTCCTTTTTGGACGTCACTAAATTACAGAAATCAGCAGGTAGTTGTATACGTCCTGGAATTGAGTCTAGTGGGAGCTTTCCGTTTCCTATTGCCAGCAATTGATCTGAAAATGTTTGACAAGAGTCATCGTTTTGCAATCGGACACGCATATTTGTAGTTAATTTTAATGTTTTTACGTGTGCCCATAAATTAGAATTTTTCAGGCAAGCATTCATTTCATCTGCAGGAGTTGATCTAGGTATTATAGGTAATGTTTGCCTGAAATATCCCGCAAGCAATATTAATGTGCTGCCAAAGGGTTTCGACTTCCCTCGCAAATCTTTCAAGCATTGATCCAGAGCCTCGAGCGATTTTTTGTGTGCCATTGTGCACTCATCCCAAATAATAAGTTTGCATTGCTGCAATACTTTACCCATCCCAGATGATTTGGAAATATTGCACGTGGGAGTTTCTGTAGAATGCAAGTTCAGAGGCAATTTCAAAGCGGAATGAGCAGTTCTTCCACCAGGCAGCAATGTTGCGGCTATTCCGGACGACGCAATTGCCAACGCTATATCATTTTTTGATCAAATTGATGCCAGAATCAGTTTTATCACAAACGTTTTACCAGTACCTCCTGGCGCATCCAAAAATAAAATTTCTCCAACGTTGTTATCGACACAATGCATTATCGTATCATAAATGTCTTTTTGTTCCGACGTTAACTTGGAAATGTTATTTTGTACATACGACAATAGATCACTCGTACTGTAACTTTGTTCACGATCCAATTCTACACATGTCGAAACAGCAGCGATACGGTTAGGTGAAGGCATTCCCAAATCCTGAAGAGGTTTGTTTGCCATACGTACGCACAAATCTTCTATAACAACTAAAGTGTAGTTATAAATTTCTGATGTAAAATCAAAAGTCATATCTGACGTCTCTAACTGTTGTCGATGGAGTATATCTTCGGACATTTTTGACTCATATTTTTCCCATAACTCTGTAGGAGCTGATGGAGAGCAAGTTGTTAAAATGATGCCAAACAATGCACGAATTTGACTTGGGGTTGACGTTTCGCACGCGTCATTGATGCAGTTATCCCAGTGTTGGTCATTCTCCAATAAATTCAGAGCTTGGCATGCACTACGGTAAGTGTCATGTATAGTACCATTTACAGTCCTCAAATACTCAAAGGATGTCGGACCGGGCACATTCACCAAAAGCAGGCGTAGAAAGAAGCATTCATGTTGATTGGGGTGAACGGTGTAGAGTATTCCTATCGTGGTATCTTTGAAGAATGTAGGTTGGCCGTCGACTGACTTACCCTGTTATCCACGTTCAAATACTTTATTTTTAGTATTCCACGTGTAATACGAAGGCACTTCAGTATACAGCAGTTTTTTTGCAAAAGAATCATTTTTGCAAAGCGAAAAGAAAGCGGTTAACTTTGTATCCGGTGGATTCAGGGCTCTTTGTTGCACGTTGGTTTCCGAGAAATAAACACGTTGACCATTCTGTAAATGTACCGCTAAGTGAACAACAGCTGGACTACGTTCATGTATCGGAAATGAAAGAATTCGCCAAACAGCTTCAATACTGCTTATGTATCTTCAAGCCTGATATTGTACGATTTCGTCGATATCTTTGATTTCGGGCTGCAAGCCAAAAACTGCCATGTCACTGCCTTTGTTGACGTATTTATATATGTATTTGATTGCCTTTACGGAGTTACAGTATTCAACGTTTATGTGTGCATTAAATGTTTTTGATAATAATGGGGAATATGGAACAACCCACTGGTTATCTACTTCGATGGTGGTACCGTTACGCTTCTTTATTATTGCTGTTTTACCGCCATCTTCAATAGATCTTCTTCTATATTGTGGGTAACCATCATTGCCAGTAATTGTGTTGGATACTAAAAGTCGAGGATATTGCTTTGTGCACCTTCCTTTGGCCATGCATGGTGAATTTTCGTTCAGTGCACCGCAAGGTCCATGTATCATATTTTTTACAATAATATCATGTAGCCCCTTATCGACATTTTCATCAGGTATTTCAGCGGAAATCACATCATCTATTTCGTTCGAAGTAATTTTTTTATGTAGCCAGATTAGTATATGTGCGTGTGGCAAACCTCGTTTTTGCCATTCCACTGAGTACATCCAGCATCGCACTGACCCAAACACTTCAAGTTTTACTATGTAGTTTATCAGTGATTTCAACTTTTGCCGGAAGACACGGGCCGTAATGTCATGTCTATGAACCGCCGATTGTCCTTGAAGTAAAAGCTGCAGTATCTTGTCCCAAGATTGATTACATGTAAATGTAATAAATAAATCTGGACGACCATAGAGACGAACATACGCAATAGCATATTGAGCATATTCATGCATATGACGGGGACTGCCAGCATATGACGAAGGTAAAATTATTAATCTTCCAACGTTTGTGATATTACCGTCATTTATAACTGCATCTCGCAAATGAATGTATTGTTCAGAGCGGAGCTTGGCCTGATTCAGGCGGATATATAGCAAACGTTCTGATTCAATTTTAGCCTACATATCAACGACGAATTGGTGAAACAATTCACGGCATTTTAAAATATAATTTTCTTCATCCTGCCGAATCATTAGTCTATAGGAATAATAATGCATTGCACTGCATTTCTTATTCATTTCTTTGTTAGTGGCTGGATTCATCAATTTAATATTAAAGTGATAGCCGTCGGCTCCATCCCAAAAAATGATAGGATATTGTAGGGCATCGTAGCATCGATGAGTTTCAGCAATTCTTAACAACTGAGCGTTTCGCTTATGAAGAATAATATCTCGAGGTAAAAACTGATCACCGACCATAACGATTGCCACTTCGTCGATAGTTGGAGCATTGTATCTACGCACTTGTTGGCCAGGAGGCGTTTTTTCAGCGGAAATAACAATTTTATGCGTATCAGTAGGCATCAAATCGATGGCTGTTTTGAACAGACGAACTAAATTATTATTTTCGTGGAAAAGATGTTGCAATCGGGAAACGATAGTCCTTTCAACGTTGGGAGAAATTTCGCAACGTGCATTCAATTCAGAATTTCTATCACTGATGAAGTACAATTGTAAAAATTTATGATTCTCGCCTGAGAATGGTAGAAGGGACCCTGCTCTATGATAAATTTGCCCTTTTACTTTGAAAGTAGACATAAATTGATCTGGATTTTCGATTTGGGCTCCAAACGACGTCATTTGGAAACATGAGTTATATTTTCTGATTTGTGACAAAAAACGCTTAGATTCTGACTTAGTTCCAGTAAGGAAAGTCTTCAATGGCTCTGGTGGTGCAGCCAATAGAGGAAGTTTAACTTTTCCTGAGGCGCAACACATTCCCATTGTTTCACCATTGAATTTTAAGGCCTTACAATAGGGACAAATTTTAGACATAGTCCCGATTTGAACACATCTACTCAAGCTATAATCATCGACTGGGCTGTACCTGAATGCCAGGCGATAATTTTCACGTTGCTCTTGTGATTCCTCGGCACACTTTCTTTTGGCATTATCTTTTGAAGCCGCAAGCCTGTTTTCACGTTGCTCTTGTGATTCCTCGGCACGCTTTCTGTTCTTACCTTCTCTATTAGCCGCAAGCCTGTTTTCTCGCTGTTCTTGTGATTCCTCGGCACGCTTTCTTCTCTTACTTTCTCTATCAGCCGCAAGCCTGTTTTCTTGCTGTTCTTGAGATTCCTCGGCACGCTTTCTTTTCTTACTTTCTCTATCAGCCGCAAGTTTTTTGGCATAGACTCTTTGAGTAGCTCTTTGAGCACTTTCAACATAATTATTCCAAGTAGTCATCTTATCATTTTCACTAATTTGTGACGAGTTGAAGTCACGCGTTGAATAGCAGGAACCTAACAAAAAACAAAACTAATTCTAAAATATTCAGGTAATTTTCTATTTTGAAATAAAAACTAAAAATTATTGCTCAGACAACATAAATATTTTTGATGTTTACATAATAGGTTTATTGGTTCTGGACTGAAAACTATATATATATATAAATATATATATCTATATATATATATATATATATATATATATATATATATATATATATATATATATATATATATATATATATATATATATATATATCCTCCTTTATTTTTCAGTTTTTTTCCTTTTTTAGTTTTTTTTTGTTTTTCAGTTTTTAGTTTTTTTTATGTTGCATGTTCAAGAGTCGGTAAACCTGTTAATCTATTTATATGTCCCCCAACGGTAGTTTTTATATATATATATAGATAGATTCGGTCGTTATTTGTGTCCCGGTGTCCCTGTCTGTAATTTCTCTTTGAGTGTCCCGGTCGTCATTTATATTCCCTGTTTCCTGGTGTCCTGGTCGTCATTTGTGTCCCGGTGTTCCGGTCTGTAATTCCATCAGTTGACAAACATGACGTCGTCATAACAAACATGACGGCAACTAACTTCATGACAACATACAGCTCAATCCGAATGACGTCAGTCGACAGACAGATAAACAACTTATTTATATATATATATATATATATATATATATATATATATATATATATATATATATATATATATATATATATATATATATATAAAATATATATATATTTATATATATATATTTATATATATATATATATATATATTTATATATATATATATATATATATGTTTATATATATATATATATATATATATATATATATATATATATATATATATATATATATATATATATATATATATATATCATGAAAAGAGAAATCACCAATGCTACAGCACAAACACAAAAAAAAAAAAAAAAAAAAAAGAGACAGAAGGAGAAAAGGAAGACTGTTTTCCTAAATTAGTGATTAATATAGACCAGCACTTGAATGAGGCCTTAACCCTACTCATCCATACAATCACATAGGTCAAACAGCATAGCCACACACAATCAACCATAAAGAATAATCCATGGACAGGCAGTCATTTCGTCAATAAGTATAAGTCGTCATTTACCGAACAATAGAAAAAATAATATAGACAAATAATTCAGAGGCAACACCCAACATAAGGGCTCATCAGGAGAATACACTGGCCTATATAGGGTTTCGCCACTCTAAATTCTCTACCCAGCACAGTGTTGTGGCTACCACAGAATATCCATGGCATCCCCGCGTCAGGTATCACCCCCAAAATACATGCCTATGAAAAAAAAAAAAAAAACAGCAAATGTAAAACAACCAAGTAAAACCAAAACAAGCTTATCTTGTTAATATATCCCTCCCTTTAGCAACAATAGGTAAACTAAATATTATAAATTTTACCAAATCACAAATATTAACACATTGCAAAAAACCTGAATGAACTAAACAATTATAGAATTCATCTTTACCATGTGGCTAATTTTTTAAAAAAAAATCCGCTCAATTAGAAACACAATTCAAAATAAATGGCGCTGTGACAACATTTCTCGAACCTCCGAAATTAGTTAAAAATTTATTTAAGTATTTCTAGATAATTCTTTTGATATTTATTTAAAAGTTCGTTATAATGAAAACTAAATTTTTTAAATTGCCAAGTTAATTTATTTGCAGAAAAACCTCTTGATATCAATTTTTGGCTTAAGATTTTACATCTATTTTTAAAATCAATATAATTACTACAAATCCTTGCATAACGAAGTAACCGTGAGAAAAACGCTGAATATGTGATATTTGAGTGTATATTACTTTCAGGGAATGGGAAACTAATCACTTCAAAATCAAAATCATACGTTTTATTATACATTTTAAAACTTAATTTATTATTATCACAAATATTAATATTTAAATCTAAGAAATGATCTTCATGACCAGCGCCATGACTAGGCTCAAGAATAAGCTCTGATGGATATATATTTTTAGAAATATCAATGAAATCCTTACAATTTAAGACCAAAATATCATCTAAATATCTTTTATTATTTGACAAAGCATGTTTTAAATTAATTGGATTATTCTTATCCATCATATATTTATATTCTAGTTGACTTAAAAACAAGTCAGCTATAAATGGGCTGGCATTCCCCCCCCCCCCCCATGGGAATTCCCATAATTTTCTTGTACAAATCACCCCCAAATCTTATATAAGTATTGTATAAAACGAATTCCAATAACTCAAAAATCATATCCAAGCTGTAACATCTCAAGTTAACTGTAGTATTAAAGCAGTTTGTCCATATGGCTTTTTTATTATAACTGTCTATTTTTAAGAACCTTTTACTAGATAAGAGGAAAGATTTCTTTATAACAGTTTTTAAATTATCAAACACATAAATTAAGTGATAAATTAGTATACATTGTCGCAAAATCGAAAGACTCAATTCTTTTAGCTGAAACCATTGTTAAAGAATCTATCACCTGCAGTGAATTATTAACACTCCAATATGGATTAAAATTCGAAAATTTTTTAATACCAGAAGAATAGGTTTTAAGTTTATTTACAATTTCCTTTAAAATTAAAGAGAGGTCAGTAGCAGCAATGCGGGTTGGACATTTAGCTGCTCCAGCAATAAACCGTGGTTTAGGGGGATTCTTATGAAATTTTACAGTCCAATATAGGAAAGGGAACTTTTTATCATTGTCATTTATTTTAATATTAAAATTTTTAAAAAGTATTTCTTCAGTCTTTTCAATTAAATTCTCATCCTCTATATTTACCTTTTCATAAACATTAGTTGTGCATAACTCCCTTTTTAAGATATCACAATACAGCTTCTGACAAATTATGGCAAAATTATTATTAGCTTTATCCACTGGCACAATTACAAATTCATTCTTTAGATTAGCAATTGCTTGTTTAATCTTCGCATTATGAAATAATGATTTAGTGTTACTATTTTTTAAGTTAGAATATATTTTATTTCTTACTCTACTACTAATTAAATTCTTCCAACTTTGAAAACTCTCTTTATTTTTATTCTCTTTCTTACACCACTTATCAATAAATAAATCAAAATCATTTTCCAAGCCATCAAGAACACTCGATGGTTTCAGATGATGAGAAAGACGAAAAATTAGCCCCTTTATTCATTATAATTTGAAGATCATCTTGCTTTATTATTGACAAGTCCCCTGTTATAACATGTTTGTAAGTAGGATTTACAAATGGGCCAAGTTGCTTACAATTATAAACCGGTTCCCAATTTATATCGCTATCTAGTTTTTTTAGCATTAAATTATAATTAACAATAATTTGCCCAATAGTTTTTGAAAATTTATAAGTTAAAACTGGACTATCATTATAATTTAAATTACTAGGAAGGGCCTGTTTCAAATGCCGCTGATTTAAAATTTCTGGTAAATTAATATCTTCAATCTGCTTACAAGTAAAATTAATAGGTAAATATAATCTGTTATCCTTATTACTAATCTTATCGAACTTTTTCTTTTTTGAAATAAATTTCGTTTTAGTTAGAATGCAAATTGTATCACATATTACTTTAAAATTATAATCAAGAGCTGTATTATTCTTAGCAATCCAGAAAAGTTTGATTAAATTCCTCTTGGATAAATTATTTAGACACTTTATTACAGAAATCATACCCCTAGATTCAAGTAGCTGGCATAGATCTATAGAAAGCATATGTACATCTAATTCATTTTTTCTATTATTTTTCCTATGTCCTCTCGATCGTTATATATATATATATATATATATATACTAGCTGTTGGGGTGGCGCTTCGCGCCACCCCAACACCTAGTTGGTTGGGGCGCTTCGCGCCCCCCCCCAAGCCCCCCCGCGCGCGTAAGTCGTTACGCGCCATAATAGTTACGCGCCATTGTAGTTGTGTCCCTATGTCCCACCTGTGAATATATATATATATATATATATATATATATATATATATATATATATATATATATATATATATATATATATATATATATATATATATATATATATATGGTTTTAACTACGTAAAACTTGCGAATATACAACATTCTTTGCTGTCTCATTGTCTTTGCATATAAATAGATTGTCAGGTTTACCGACTCTTGAACATGCAACATATAATGGTCCATGGGAAAACAATCTGTATTCAGATCTATACCTCATGATTCTAATGATTGCCCTTGAGCTTTGTTGATGGTAATTGCTAATCGACCATTCCCTGTCTCGGTGTCCCGGTCGTCATTTATATCCCCCTGTTTCCCCCGGTGTCCCCGTTGTAGTTGTGTCCCTGTGTCCCGGTCGTCATTTATATTCCCTGTGTCCCGGTCGTCATTTGTATCCCGGTGTCCCGGTCTGTATATACATTCGTTTTTTAGTTTTGTTTTTCTCCTTTATTTTTTTCCTTTTTTTTCTTTTTTAGTTTATTTAGATTTTTAGATTTTTTAGTTTTTTTATTAGTTTTTAGTTTTTTTTTCTTTTTAGTTTTTTTGTAGTTTTTACCTTCTTTTTAGTTTTGTTATTTTTTTTTTTACTTATGTCCTGGTCGTCATTTATACTCCCTGTGTCCCGGTGCTTTGTTGATTGCTAATCGAACATTCCTTTTGTCCTTTTTTTCTTTTTAGTTTTTTATTGGTTTTTACCTTTATTTTAGCTTATTTTTCAGTTTTTTCCTTTTTTTTAGTTTTTTTTTATTTTTAATTTTTTTTAGTTTTTTACCTTTTTTTAGTTTTTTTAGTTTTTTTAGTTTTTTAGCTTTTTTACTTTTTTTATTAGTTTTTAGTTTTTTTTGTAGTTTTTGCCTTTTTTTAAGTTTTGTTTTTCTCCTTTATTTTTTTCCTTTTTTTTTTCTTTTTTAGTTTATTTAGATTTTTAGATTTTTTAGTTCTTTTATTAGTTTTTAGTTTTTTTTTCTTTTTAGTTTTTTTGTAGTTTTTACCTTCTTTTTAGTTTTGTTAGTTTTTTTTTTACTTATGTCCTGGTCGTCATTTATACTCCCTTTGTCCCGGTGCTTTGTTGATTGCTAATCGAACATTCCTTTTGTCCTGGTCGCTTTCTCTTTGAGTGTCGTCATTTATTTTTTTCTTTTTTAGTTCTTTTAGTTTTTACCTTTTTTAGTTTTTTTTTAGTTTTTTAGATGAAATTTTTTTTTAGTTTTTTCCTTTTTTTCTTTTTAGTTTTTTATTGGTTTTTACCTTTATTTTAGCTTATTTTTCAGTTTTTTCCTTTTTTTAGTTTTTTTTAATTTTTTATTTTTTTTAGTTTTTTACCTTTTTTTAGTTTTTTTAGTTTTTTTAGTTTTTTAGCTTTTTTACTTTTTTTATTAGTTTTTAGTTTTTTTTGTAGTTTTTGCCTTTTTTTAGTTTTTTCAGTTTTTTTTTTAGTTTTTTATTGGTTTTTACCTTTATTTTAGCTTATTTTTCAGTTTTTTCCTTTTTTTAGTTTTTTTTAGTTTTTAGTTTTTTTAGTTTTTTACCTTTTTTTAGTTTTTTTAGTTTTTTTAGTTTTTTAGCTTTTTTATTTTTTTATTAGTTTTTAGTTTTTTTTGTAGTTTTTGCCTTTTTTTAGTTTTTTTAGTTTTTTAGCTTTTTTATTAGTTTTTAGTTTTTTTTGTAGTTTTTGCCTTTTTTAGTTTTTTTAGTTTTTAGCTTTTTTATTTTTTTATTAGTTTTTAGTTTTTTTTGTAGTATTTGCCTTTTTTTAGTTTTTTCAGTTTTGACGTCACCTGATCCAGTTTTTTCAGGTGACGTCACCTGATCCATCCACAGATCCACACACAGACAACTTATTTTTATATATATAGATTTTTTATTGGTTTTTACCTTTATTTTAGCTTATTTTTCAGTTTTTTCCTTTTTTTTAGTTTTTTTAGTTTTTAGTTTTTTTAGTTTTTTACCTTTTTTTAGTTTTTTTAGTTTTTTTAGTTTTTTAGCTTTTTTATTTTTTTTATTAGTTTTTAGTTTTTTTTGTAGTTTTTGCCTTTTTTTAGTTTTTTTAGTTTTTTAGCTTTTTTATTAGTTTTTAGTTTTTTTGTAGTTTTTGCCTTTTTTAGTTTTTTTAGTTTTTAGCTTTTTTATTTTTTTTATTAGTTTTTAGTTTTTTTTGTAGTTTTTGCCTTTTTTTAGTTTTTTCAGTTTTGACGTCACCTGATCCAGTTTTTTCAGGTGACGTCACCTGATCCATCCACAGATCCACACACAGACAACTTATTTTTATATATATCTATATATATATTTTTATATATATAGATACAGTTTCTTCTTTAGTTTTTTTTTCTTTTTTAGTTTTTTCGTTTTTTAGTTTCTTCTTTTTATTGATTTGTTTTCTTCAATTTGTCAATGTTCATTCTAACATTGACACTTGGAAAAATCTTTACGTGCCAAGCATGCTAAAGCTCCAACAGTTTATATTAAACCTCAAATTTGGGGTATCTGTTTTAAGGTTTTCGAATTACTTTAATCTATTGTCAAAATATATTGAAATATTTGTGCAATTCCCAGTTTGTTTTTTTTAGTTTTTTCTTTTTTTTTAGTTTTTTAGCTTTTTTAGTTTTTTTTAGTTTTTATCTTTTTTATTTTTTTAGGTTTTTTCTTTTTAGGTTTTTTCTTTTTTAATTTTTTTAATTTTTAATTTTTAGTTTTTTCTTTTTAGTTTTTTTTTAGTTATTCCATTTTTCTTTTTTCGAATTACTTTAATCTATTGTCAAAATATTTCAAAATATTTATGCAATTTCCAGTTTTTACATTCTAGTTTGTTTTCTTTTTTATATATAGAAGATATAATCTGGCGTAACGGACAGACAACTTATTTTTATATATATAGATATATATATTTATATATCTTTCTATATTCACAGGTGGGACCAGGGACACAACTACAATTGCGTGTAACTAATATGGTGCGTAACGACTTACGCGCGCAGAGGGCTTGGGGGGCGCGAAGTGCCCCCACCAACTAGGTGTTGGGGTGGCAAGAATCGCCACCCCAACAGATAGTATACAAAAATAAGTTGTCTGTTTGGGTGTCCGTCTGTCGACTGACGTTGTGTTTGTCCGCATATGACGTCTGAATTATTTCATCATATACCAATTCAAAAACTTGGGGGAAGCGAAGCACCCCCATCAATAAGGTGTTGGGTGGCGCGAAGCGCCACCCCAATAGCTAGTATATATATATATGTATATATATATATATATATATATATATATATATATATATATATATATATATATATCTATCTTCTATCTATATAAAAATAAGTTGTCTGTCTGTCTGTGGATGGATCAGGTGACGTCACCTGAAAAAACTGGATCAGGTGACGTCAAAACTGAAAAAACTAAAAAAAGGCAAAAACTAAAAAAAAACTAAAAACTAATAAAAAAAATAAAAAAGCTAAAAAACTAAAAAAACTAAAAAAAGGCAAAAACTACAAAAAAAAACTAAAAACTAATAAAAAAACTAAAAAACTAAAAAAACTAAAAAAAGGCAACAACTACAAAAAAAACTAAAAACTAATAAAAAAAATAAAAAAGCTAAAAAACTAAAAAAAACTAAAAAAACTAAAAAAAGGTAAAAAACTAAAAAAAAATAAAAACTAAAAAAAACTAAAAAAAAGGAAAAAACTGAAAAATAAGCTAAAATAAAGGTAAAAACCAATAAAAAACTAAAAAAAAAACTGAAAAAACTAAAAAAAGGCAAAAACTACAAAAAAACTAAAAACTAATAAAAAAAGTAAAAAAGCTAAAAAACTAAAAAACTAAAAAAACTAAAAAAAGGTAAAAAACTAAAGAAAATAAAAAAAAATAAAAAAAAGGAAAAAACTGAAAAATAAGCTAAAATAAAGGTAAAAACCAATAAAAAACTAAAAAGAAAAAAAGGAAAAAACTAAAAAAAATTTTCATCTAAAAAACTAAAAAAAACTAAAAAAGGTAAAAACTAAAAGAACTCAAAAAGAAAAAAATAAATGACGACACTCAAAGAGAAAGCGACCAGGACAAAAGGAATGTTCGATTAGCAATCAACAAAGCACCGGGACACAGGGAGTATAAATGACGACCAGGACATAAGTAAAAAAAAAAAACTATCTATATATATAAAAATAAGTTGTCTGTGGATCTGTGGATCGTGGATCAGGTGACGTCACCTGAAAAAACTGGATCAGGTGACGTCAAAACTGAAAAAACTAAAAAAAGGCAAAAACTACAAAAAAAACTAAAAACTAATAAAAAAAATAAAAAAGCTAAAAAACTAAAAAAACTAAAAAAAGGCAAAAACTACAAAAAAAACTAAAAACTAATAAAAAAGCTAAAAAACTAAAAAAAAGGCAAAAACTTCAAAAAAAACTAAAAACTAATAAAAAAAAATAAAAAAGCTAAAAAACTAAAAAAACTAAAAAAACTAAAAAAAGGTAAAAAACTAAAAAAACTAAAAACTAAAAAAAACTAAAAAAAAGGAAAAAACTGAAAAATAAGCTAAAATAAAGGTAAAAACCAATAAAAAACTAAAAAAAAAAACTGAAAAAACTAAGGCAAAAACTACAAAAAAACTAAAAACTAATAAAAAAAGTAAAAAAGCTAAAAAACTAAAAAAACTAAAAAAACTAAAAAAACTAAAAAAAGGTAAAAAACTAAAAAAAATAAAAAATAAAAAAAAAATAAAAAAAAAGGAAAAAACTGAAAAACAAGCTAAAATAAAGGTAAAAACCAATAAAAAACTAAAAAGAAAAAAAGGTAAAAACTAAAAAAAATTTTCATCTAGAAAACTAAAAAAGGTAAAAACTAAAAGAACTAAAAAAGAAAAAAATAAATGACGACACTCAAAGAGAAAGCGACCAGGACAAAAGGAATGTTCGATTAGCAATCAACAAAGCACCGGGACACAGGGAGTATAAATGACGACCAGGACATAAGTGAAAAAAAAAACTAACAAAACTAAAAAGAAGGTAAAAACTACAAAAAAACTAAAAAGAAAAAAAACTAAAAACTAATAAAAAAACTAAAAAATCTAAAAATCTAAATAAACTAAAAAAGAAAAAAAAAAGGAAAAAAATAAAGGAGAAAAACAAAACTAAAAACGAATGTATATACAGACCGGGACACCGGGATACAAATGACGACCGGGACACAGGGAATATAAATGACGACCGGGACACAGGGACACAACTACAACGGGGACACCGGGGGAAACAGGGGGATATAAATGACGACCGGGACACCGGGACAGGGAATGGTCGATTAGCAATCACCATCAACAAAGCTCAAGGGCAATCATTAGAATCATGAGGTATAGATCTGAATACAGATTGTTTTCCCATGGACCATTATATGTTGCATGTTCAAGAGTCGGTAAACCTGACAATCTATTTATATGCAAAGACAATGGGACAGCAAAGAATGTTGTATATTCGCAAGTTTTACGTAGTTAAAACCATATATATATATATATATATATATATATATATATATATATATATATATATATATATATATATATATATATATATATATATATATATATATATATATATATATATATATATATATATATATATATATATATATATATATATATATATATATATATATATATATATATATATATATATATATATATATATATATATATATATATATATATATATATATATATATTCACAGGTGGGACATAGGGACACAACTACAATGGCGCGTAACTATTATGGCGCGTAACGACTTACGCGCGCGGGGGGGCTTGGGGGGGGCGCGAAGCGCCCCCACCAACTAGGTGTTGGGGTGGCGCGAAGCGCCACCCCAACAGCTAGTATATATATATATATATATATATATATATATATATATATATATATATATATATATATATATATATATATATATATATATATATATACATATATATATATATATATATATATATATATATATATATATATATATATATATATATATATATATATATATCTATATATATAAAAATAAGTTGTCAGTGTGTGGATCTGTGGATGGATCAGGTGACGTCACCTGAAAAAACTGGATCAGGTGACAAAACTGAAAACTGAAAAAACTAAAAAAAGGCAAAAACTACAAAAAAAACTAAAAACTAATAAAAAAAATAAAAAAGCTAAAAAACTAAAAAAACTAAAAAAAGGTAAAAAACTAAAAAAACTAAAAACTGAAAAAACTAAAAAAAAGGAAAAAACTGAAAAATAAGCTAAAATAAAGGTAAAAACCAATAAAAAACTAAAAAAAAAAACTGAAAAAACTAAAAAAAAGGCAAAAACTACAAAAAAAACTAAAAACTAATAAAAAAAAGTAAAAAAGCTAAAAAACTAAAAAAACTAAAAAAACTAAAAAAAGGTAAAAAACTAAAAAAAAATAAAAAATAAAAAAAACTAAAAAAAAGGAAAAAACTGAAAAATAAGCTAAAATAAAGGTAAAAACCAATAAAAAAACTAAAAAGAAAAAAAGGAAAAAACTAAAAAAATTTTCATCTAAAAAACTAAAAAAAACTAAAAAAGGTAAAAACTAAAAGAACTAAAAAAGAAAAAAATAAATGACGACACTCAAAGAGAAAGCGACCAGGACAAAAGGAATGTTCGATTAGCAATCAACAAAGCACCGGGACACAGGGAGCATAAATGACGACCAGGACATGAGTAAAAAAAAACTAACAAAACTAAAAAGAAGGTAAAAACTACAAAAAAACTAAAAAGAAAAAAAAACTAAAAACTAATAAAAAAACTAAAAAATCTAAAAATCTAAATAAACTAAAAAAGAAAAAAAAAAGGAAAAAAATAAAGGAGAAAAACAAAACTAAAAAATGAATGTATATACAGACCGGGACACCGGGATACAAATGACGACCGGGACACAGGGGATATAAATGACGACAGGGACACAACTACAACGGGGACACCGGGGGAAACAGGGGGATATAAATGACGACCGGGACACCGGGACAGGGAATGGTCGATTAGCAATCACCATCAACAAAGCTCAAGGGCAATCATTAGAATCATGAGGTATAGATCTGAATACAGATTGTTTTCCCATGGACCATTATATGTTGCAGGTTCAAGAGTCGGTAAACCTGACAATCTATTTATATGCAAAGACAATGGGACAGCAAAGAATGTTGTATATTCGCAAGTTTTACGTAGTTAAAACCATATATATATATATATATATATATATATATATATATATATATATATATATATATATATATATATATATATATATATATGTATATATATATATTCACAGGTGGGACATAGGGACACAACTACAATGGCGCGTAACTATTATGGCGCGTAACGACTTACGCGCGCGGGGGGGCTTGGGGGGGGGCGCGAAGCGCCCCCACCAACTAGGTGTTGCGGTGGCGCGAAGCGCCACCCCAACAGCTAGTATATATATATATATATATATATATATATATATATATATATATATATATATATATATATATATATATATATATATATATATATATATATATATATATATATATATATATATATATATATATATATATATATATATATATATATATATATATGTATGTATATATATATATATATATATATATATATATATATATATATATACTAGCTGTTGGGGTGGCACTTCGCGCCACCCCAACACCTAGTTGGTGGGGGCGCTTCTTGCCCCCCCCAAGCCCTTCCGCGCGCTTAAGTCGTTACGCGCCATATTTGTTACGTGCCATTGTAGTTGTGTCCCTATGACCCACCTGTGAATATTTTTCACGACTGAATGACGACCGGGACACCGATGAATGACGATATAAATGACGACCGGGACACCGGGACAGGGAATGGTCGATTAGCAATCACCATCAACAAAGCTCAAGGGCAATCATTAGAATCATGAGGTATAGATCTGAATACGGATTGTTTTCCCATGGACCATTATATGTTGCATGTTCAAGAGTCGGTAAACCTGACAATCTATTTATATGCACAGACAATGGGACAGCAAAGAATGTTGTATATTCGCAAGTTTTATGTAGTTAAAAACATATATATATATATATATCTATCTATATTCAAAGGTGGGACATAGAGACACAACTACAATGGCGCGTAACTAATATGGCGCGTAACGACTTACGCGCGCGGGGGGGCTTGGGGGGGGCGCGAAGCGCCCCCACCAACTAGGTGTTGGGGTGGCGCGAAGCGCCACCCCAACAGCTAGTATATATATTTATATATATATATATATATATATATATATATATATATATATATATATATATATATATATAAATATAAAAATAAATAAAAAAGCTAAAAAACTAAAAGAAAAGAAAAAAAACTGAAAAAGAATAAAAAGAAAAACTAAATAAAGAAAAACCTAAAAGAAAAAAACTAAAAAAAAACTAAATAAAGAAGAAAAACTAAAAAAGAATTCAAATTAAAAAAAACGAAGAAACTAAAAAAAATAAAAAGAAAAAACTAAAATAACAAAAAAATTGAAAAAACATCAAAAATCTAAAAAAAGAAAAAAAAATAAAAAGAGAAAAACTAAGACTAAAAATCAAAAACTAGAAAAAAAGAAAAAACTAAAAAGAAAAAACATAAAAAAGAAAAAAAACTTGAGAACTAAAAAATAAAAAATAAAGAATAAAAAAATAAAAAGACAAAAACTAAAGAAAAAGAAAGAAAAAAAACTAAAAAAGAAACAAAATGAAAAATGAAAAAAACATGAATAATAAGTATTCGAAAAAACTGAGGCTCTTTCAATTTTATTAAATTGTTTAAAATGTAAAAACTGGAAATTGCACAAATATTTCAATATATTTTGACAAAAGATTAAAGTAATTCGAAAACCTAAAAACAGATACCAAAAAGTCTATTTCAAGAAAAATTTCTGATGGTAATACTATCTTGGGATTCAAACATTTGAACACAAATATCAATACAAAAACTGAATTTAAGAATTGTATTGACACTGTGAAATTTAGAACAACTTCACCACCACTACGCCATCAGGACACCATAAAAATACCAAGACTATAAACCAGGCCAAAAACAGAAATAATCCTTGGTAAGCTATTGATAAACGACGAACCTTTCCAAGGCCAAAGGTAAACAGCTTCTTCTTTCCAATACCTATAGTTCTTTGTTTACTTTTTTCAAAAAGGATTGTTATGATTTTTTCTAAGTAGTTAAAATTTGACGATATTGTTTTGTGCACCTTCCTCTGTTCATGTATGGTGAATTTTCATTCAGTTCACCACAAGGTCCATGCATCATAATTTTACATATATGTCATGTAAGCCCGTATCGACATCCTTATCAGGCATTTCAGCGAAAATTACATTGTCAATTTCATTAGAAGTAATTTTATTAAATAACCATAGTAGTATATATGCATGTGGCAATCCTTGCGTTTGCCATTTCAGAACAACCAGCGTCGCACTGGACCAAACACTTTAAGTTTTATTATGAAATTCATCAGTGACTTCAACTTTTGCCGGAAGAAACGGGCCGTAATGTCTATGAAATAGAATATAGTAGGGTATCGTAGCATCGACGAGTTTCAGCAATTCTTGTCAACTGATTGTTTCCCCAATAAAGAATAATATCTCGATGTAAGAACTGATCACCGACCATAACGATTGCCACTTCGTCGATAGTTGGCGCATTGTATCTACGCATATCTTCACCAATAGGCGTTTTTTCTGTTGAAAAAACAATTTTATTCGTATCAGTAGGCATCAAATCGATTGCTGTTTTGAAGATACGCACTAAATTATTATTATTGCGGAAAAGATGTTGCAAGTGGGAAACGATAGTCCTTTCAACACCAGGTGAAATTTTGCAACGTACATTCAAATCAGCATTGCCATCACTGACGAAGTACAGTAGCACCATTTGTGACTCTCACCTGAGAATTATAAAAGGGAGCCTGCTGATAAGCTTGCCCCCTTACTTTGAAAGTAAGCGTAAAATTACCTTAATATTCGACTTGGGCACCTAATGACGTCATTTGGAAACATGAATTATATTTTCCATTGTTTGATAAAAAAACAATTAGATTCAGACGTATTCTGTAAGCCGCAAGCCTGGTTTCGCATTGCTCTGATGATTCTTTGACACACCTTCATTGACTTAAATTAGACATCCCTAATCTGGCTCTTTCTTTTTTTTTTTTTTTTTTTTTTTTTTTTTCTTTTTTTTCTTTTCGGTTTTTTAGTTGTTTACCTCTTTTAGTTTCTTTTTTAGTTTTTCTTCTTTTCCTATTTTCTTTTTCTACTTTCTCTTTCAGCCGCAAGCCAGGTTTTGCGTTGCTCTTGTAATACATCGACATGCTGACGTCTTACTTAGTGACAGACAATAGACAGACAACAGACAGTACATTTATTTATATATATAGATTTTAATGTCTTTACGTGTGCCCATAAATTAAAATTTTTCAGGCAAGCGTTCATTTCGTCCGCAGGTGTCGATCTAGGAATAACAGATACTGTTGCCTGAAATCTCCCGCAAGCAATATCAATGTGCTGCCGAAGGATTTGGAATTTCCTTGCAAATCTTGCAATGATTACTCAAGAGCCTCAAGCATTTTTATCGTGTGCCATTGTGCACTCCTCCCAAACAATAAGTTTATATTGCTGCAATACTTTACCTGTCCCAGATGATTTGTAAATTTTGTACGTGGGAATTTCTAGGATGTAAGTGGAATGTTGTACGGTCGGAGTATTCTAAATTGCATATTAAGAGGCAATTTCAAAGGTTAATGAGCAGTTCTCCCACCAAGCAGAAATGTTGCGGCTATTACGGACGATACAAGGGCCAACTCTATGTCATTTATGGATCGAATTGATGCCTAAATCAATCTTACTAGAAACGCTTTACCAGTACCTCCTGGTGCATCGAAGAAGAAGATTTCTACAATTTGGTTATTGACATAATTAGTTATCTGATCATAAATGCCATTTTGTTCGGACGTTAACTTTGAAATATTTGTTTTTACATACGATAATGGACTCGTGTTGTTACTTTGTTCACCATCCAATTCTACACGTGTCGAAACAGCAGCGTTACGATTAGATGAAGGCATTCCCAAATCCTGAAAAGGTTTGTTTGCCATACATACGCACAAATCTTAAATAATAATTAAAGTGTAGGCATAAATTTCTGATGTAAAATCGAAGGTCATATCTGACGTCTCTAACAGAATTCGATGGAGTATATCATCGGCCATTTTCGATTTATATTTCTCCCATTACTCTGTAGGAGCTGAAGAAGAGCAAGCTGTTATTATAATTCCAAACAATGCACGAATTTGACTTGGAGTTGACGTTTTGCCCGCGTCATTGATGCAGGTATCCCAGTGTTGGTTATTCTCCAATAAATCCAGAGCTTGGCATGCACTAAGGTAAGTGTCATTTATAGTACCGTTTACAGTTTTCAAATACTCAAAGGACGTCGGACCGGGTTAATTCACCAAA
The DNA here is from genome assembly GCF_032884065.1 of Artemia franciscana. NCBI lineage: Eukaryota > Metazoa > Arthropoda > Branchiopoda > Anostraca > Artemiidae > Artemia > Artemia franciscana. The sequence continues at coordinate 73,440 of NW_027062896.1, forward strand.
AGCAGGCGGAGAAAGAAGCATTCATGGTGATTGGGGAGAATGGTGTTGAGTCTTGTGATACATATCGTGGTATTTTTGAAGATAGTAGGTTGTCCATCGACTGGCTTACCCTGTTTTCGACGTTCAAATGATTTCTTTTTAGTATACCGCGCGTAATACGAAGGCATTTCAGTATACAGCAGTTTTTTTGCAAAAGAATCATTTTGACTTAGCGAAAAGAATGCAGTTAACGTTGTATCCGGTGGATTCAGGGCTCTTTGTTGCACGTTGGATTCCAAAAAATAAACACGTTGTCTATTCTGTAAATGTACCACTAAGTGAACAAAAGCTGGACTTTGTTCATGTTCATGTATCGGAAATGAAAGAATTCACAAAACAGCTTCATTACTGCTTATGTATTTTCCAGCCTGACATTGTACGATTTCACCGATATCTTTAATTTCGGACTGCAAGCCAAAAAATGTCATGTCACAGCCTTTTTTGACGTATTTACATATGTATTTGATTGCCTTTACGGAGTTACAGTATTCAACGTTTATGTGTGCATTAAATGTTTTTGATAATAAAGGTGAACATGGAACAACCCAATGGTTATATACTTCGATGGTTGTACCGTTATATTTCTTTATTATTGCTGTTTTACCACCATCTTCAGTAGATCTTCTTGTATATAGTGGGTAACCATCATTGTCGGTAATTGTGTTGGGTACTAAAAGTCAAGAATATTCCTTTGTGCACCTTCCTCTGGCCATGCATAATGATTTTTCATTCAGTGCATCACAAGGTCCATGTATCATCTTTTTTACCACAATATTATATAGACTCTCATCGACATTTATATCAGGTATTTCAGCGGAAACCACGTCGTTAATTTCATTCGAAGTAATTTTATCATGTAGCCAGATTAGTATATTTGCGTGTGACAATCATCGTTTTTGCCATTAAATTGAGCACATCCAGCATCGCACTGACCCAAACACTTTAAGTTTTACTATCTAGTTTTTATCAGTGATTTCAATGTCTACCGGAAGACATGGGCCGTAAGGTCTTGTCCATGAACCCGATTGTCCTTGAAGTAAAAGCTGCTGTATCTCGTCCCAAGATTGATTACATGTAAATGTAATAAATAAATCTGGACGACCATAGAGCTGAACATACGCAATAGCATCTTGAGCATATTCATGCATATGACGGGGACTGCCAGCATATGACGAACTTAAAATCGTTAACCTTCCAACAGTAGTGATATTACAACCATTTACAACTGCATCTCGCTAATGAATGTTTTGTTCAGAGGGGAGCTTGGTCTTATTCAGACGGATAAATAGCAAATGTTCTGATTCAATCTTTGCATACATATCAACGATGTATTGGTGAAACATTTGACTGCATTTAAAAATATAGTTTTTTTCATTGTGACGAATCATTAGTCTATAGGAACAATAATTTATTGCTCTGCATTTCTTATCCGTTTGTTTGTTAGTGGATGGATCTATCAATTTATTATTGAAGTGATAGCCGTCGGCACCGTCCCAAAAAATGATAGGATATTGTAGGGCATCGTAGCATCTATGAGTTTCAACAATTCTTCCCAACTGAGCGTTTCGCTTATGAAGAATAATATCTCGAGGTAAAAACTGACCACCAACTATAACGATTGCCACTTAATCGATAGCTGGAGCATTGTATCTACGCACAAGTTCACCAGTTCGCGTTTTGTAAGCGGAAATAACAATTTTATGCGTATCAGTAGGCATCAAATAGATTGCTGTTTTGAACAGGCGTACTAAATCATTATTTTCGTGGAAAAGATGTTGCAATTCGAAAACGATAGTCTTTTCAATGTCAGGAGAAATTTTAAAACGTACATTCAATTCAAAATTGCTATCACTGATGAAGTACAATTGTAAAAATTTATTATTACCACCTGAGAATGGTAGAAGGGACCCTGTTCTATGATAAATTTGCCGTTTTACTTTGAAAGTAGGCATAAATTGATCTTGATTTTCGATTTGGGCACCAAACGATGTTATTTGGAAGCATAAGTTATATTTTCTGATCTTCAATAAAAACCTCTTAGATTCTGACGTAGTTCCAATAAGCAAAGTCTCCAAAGAATCTGGTGGTTCAGCCAGCTGAGGAAGTTTAACTTTTCCTGAGGCGCAACACATTCCCATTTTTCACCATTAAATTTCAAGGCCTTGCAATAAGGAAAATTTTTAGACATAGTCTCGATTTGAACACATCTACTCAAGCTATAATCATCGAATGGGCTGTACCTGAATGCCAGGCGATAATTTTCACGTTGCTCTTGTGATTCCTCGGCACAACATATATATATATATATATAAGATCTATCTATATTCACAGGTGGGACACAGGGACACAAGTACAATCGCGCGTAACTAATATTGCACGTTACAACTTACGCGCACGGTTATTGCAAAAATATTTCAATATATTTTGACAACGGGTTAAAGTAATTTGAAAACCTTAAAACGGAAACCCAAAAGTTTGATGTTTATTAGAATTTGTTAAGCTTTAGAGTGCCAGGTAGACAAAGAAATTTTGTTCAAGTGTCAATTAGTTAAACTGGATGAAAAGAATGCTTGTCTGAAAAATTCTAATTTATGGGTACACGCAAAGACATTAAAATTACCTATAAATATGCTAGTCCGATTGCAAGACGATGACTCTGGTGAAATATTCTTAGATCGGTTGCTGGCAATTCGAAATGGAAAGCTCCCAGTTGACTCAATTTCAGGACGTATACAACTGCCTTCTGAATTCTGTAAATTAGTGACGTCAAAAAATGATTTGGTTGAAAAGGTATTTCCAAATATTCTAACCAATTATAAAAATTATAAATGGCTAAGCGAACGACCTATTCTGGCACCCAAAAACAAACACGTCCACGAAATCAACATTATTATTCTGGCCAAGATTCAAGACCAGGCAGTCATTTACAAGTCCGTCAACACAATTCTGAAATCAAATGAAGCGGTTAATTATCCATCATAATTTTTAAATTCCCTGGATCTCCCAGGGTTTCTACCATACATGCTACAACTAAAAATAGGCGTACTAATAATACTGTTGTGAAATATTAACCCACCAAACGTTTGCACCGGCACACGACTTGCCGTAAAAACAACGACGAAAAAAAAACAATGGAAAACGTAATATAGGCAACAATTTTGAAAGCGCCTTCCGAGGGTGAGGCTGTTCTTAATTTTAGCATTCCCATGATTCCAACGGATCTGTCTTTTCAATTTAAAAGATTGCAATTCCCAATTTGATTAGCATTTGCAATCACCTTGAACAAAGCTCAAGGGCAATCATTAAAATAATGTAGCATAAATCTTAATACGGATTGTTTTTCCCATGGATAATTATATGTTGCATGCTTAAGAGTCGGTAAACCGGACAATCTATTTATGTGCACAGAGAATGGAACAGCAAAGAATGTTGTATATCCACAAGTTTTACGCAGTTAAAAATTAGCAAATATCAATTGAATAAAACACATGAGAATCCATATATAGAAGCCTGCCTTGTGGTGCTAGATTGGCATAGCTAGTTTTGCATAAATCCTACAATGGCAGAAGAAACAGCCGAGGAATAAAATCGTGCGAGAAATTTTAGTATAAATCCTAAAATGGCAGAAGAAACAGCCGAGGAAGTGGCTCAAAGAGGTAATGCCAAAAGGCTTGTGGCTGAAAAATAAAAGTAAGAAAAGAAAACGTGCCGAGGAATCAGAAGAGCAACGTGAAAACTGGCTCGCAGCTCAAAGAGATAATGCCAAAAGACAGCGTGCCAAGGAATCACAAGAACAACGTGAAAACAGGCTTGCGGCTCAAAGATATAATGCCAAAAGAAAGCGTGGCGAGGAATCACAAGAACAACGTAAAAACAGGCTTGCATCTCAAAGAGAAATGACCAAAAAAATCTTGCCGAGGAGTCACAAGAACAACGTGAAAACAGGCTTACGGCTCAAAGAGATAATGCCAAAAGAAAGCGTGCTGAAGAATCACATGAGGAAATCAAAATTATCGCTTGGCATTCAAGTACGCCCAGTCGATGATTATAGCTTGAATAGATATGTTCAAATCGCGACTATGTCTAAAATTTGTCCCTATTGCAAGGCCTTGAAATTTAATGGTGAAACAATGGGAATGTGTTGCGCCTCAGGAAAAGTTAAACCTCCTTAACTGGCTGCACCACCAGAACCATTGAAGATTTTCTGACGTTACAGACCGGGACACCGGTACACAAGGAATATAAATGACGACTGGGACACTCAAAGAGCCGCTTTCTCTTTTAGCCGCTAGCCTTTTGGCATTAACTCTTTGAGCCACTTCCTCGGCTGTTTCTTCTGCCATTGTAGGATTTATATCAAATGTTCTCTTTGAATCACAAACCGTATAATGAGGTCATATACAAACATACAGAATACATACATGACGTCATACTGCTCAGTCCTTATAAGGATATCAGTCGTCAAACATACACAAAACTTGTTTTTATATATATACTAGCTGTTGGGGTGGCGATTCGCGCCACCCCAACAACTAGTTGGTGGTGGCACTTTCCCTCCTCCCTAAGACCCCCGCGCATGTAAGCCGTTACGCGCCATATCAGTTGCGCGCCATTGTAGTTGTGTCCCTGTGTCCCACCTGTGAATAAAGATAGATGTATTTAACTACGTGAAACTTGCGAATATACAACATTCTTCGATGTCCCATTGTCTGTGAATATAAATAGAATGTCAGGTCTACCGATTCTTGAACATGCAACATATTATTGTCCATGGGAAAAACAATTCGTATTCAGATATAAACCGCATTTTTCTAATGATTGCCCTTGAGCTTTGTTGATGGTGATTGCTAATCGAACATTCCCTGTGTCCATGTCGTCATTTATACCCCCTGTGCCCCTCAGCGTCCCCGTTGTAGTTCTCCCTGTGTCTTGGTCGTCATTTATATTTCCTGTGTTTCGGTCGTCATTTGTGTCCCGGTGTCCCAGTCCTTAATTTCTATATGAGTGTCCCGGTCGTCATTTATATTCCCTCTATCCTGGTGTCCCGGTCGTCATTTGTGTCACGGTGTGTAGGTCTATAGCCTCATTTTATAATGACGTCATATACAAGGCCTTAAATACTTATAATGACGTCATATGCAAACCCAAAAACAAACAAACATGCATACATACAACTTATCTTATGCATATAGATATGGTTTTTTTTAGTTATTTTCTATTTTACTTTTTCTTTTTTTACTTTCTTCTTTTTACTAATTTGTTTTTTTTGTTTTTTCTTCTTTTTTTATTTTTTTATTATTTTTTTATTTTTTTAGTTTTTTTCTTTTCTCTTTAGTTTTCTTTTTTTTTTTTAGTTTTACGATAGACCTTTCGACGATAGTCCTTTTAACTTAGGGAGACATTTCGCAACGTGCATTCAATTCAGAATTACCATCACTGATGAAGTACAGTTGTAAAAATTTATGATTCTCACCTGAGAATGGTAGAAGGGACCCTGCTCTATGATGGATTTGCCATTTTACTTTGAAAGTAGGCATAAACTGATCTTGAATTTTGATTTCGGTACCAAACGACGTTTGTTTCACCATTAAATTTCAAGGCCTTGCAATAGGGACAAATTTTAGACATAGTCCCAATTTGAACACATCTACTCGAGCTATAATCATCGACTGGGCTGTACCTGAATGCCAGGCGATAATTTTCACGGTGCTTTTGTGATTCCTCAGCACGCTTTCTTTTGGCATTATCTCTTAAACCTGCAAGCCTGTTTTGACGTTGCTATTGTGATTCCTCGACAGGGCTTCTTTTTTTGCTTTCCCTTTCAGCAGCAAGTCTGGTTATGCGTTGCTCTGGTAATTTTCTGACACACCTTCTTTTTTTACTTTCTCTTTCAACCGCAAGTCTGGTTTCGCGTTGCTCTGGTAGTTCCTCGACAAGCGTTCGTTGCCGTAAATTGCACATTCCTAATCTGGCCCTTTCTCTTTGAACCACAAGCCTGGTTTTGCTTTTTGGTAACATTCTATCTTTTTCAATGTTTTTTTTTTGTCAATATTATTCTAACATTGACAATTTGAAAAATCTTTACGTTCCAATCATGCTAAAGCTCAACAATTTATAATAAACATCAAACTTTTTGGTATCTGTTTTTAGGTTTTCGAATTACTTTAATCTTTTGTCAAAATTTATTGAAATATTTGTGCAATTTCCAGTTTTTACATTTTAAACAATTTAATAAAATTGAAAGAGCCTCAGTTTTATTGAATACTTATTATTCATATGTTTTTTTCATTTTTTATTTTGTTTCTTTTTTAGTTTTTTTTTATTTCTTTTTCTTTAGTTTTTGTCTTTTTATTTTTTTATTCTTTATTTTTTATTCTTTATTTTTTATTTTTTAGTTCTTTAGTTTTTTTTTCTTTTTTATGTTTTTTTTAGTTTTTCTTTTTTTTAGTTTTTGATTTTTAGTCTTAGTTTTTCTCTTTTTATTTTTTTTCTTTTTTTAGATTTTTGATGTTTTTTCAGTTTTTTTGTTATTTTAGTTTTTTCTTTTTATTTTTTTTTTTAGTTTCTTCGTTTTTTTAATTTGAATTCTTTTTTAGTTTTTCTTCTTTATTTAGTTTTTTTTTTAGTTTTTTTTCTTTTTAGGTTTTTCTTTATTTAGTTTTTCTTTTTGTTCTTTTTCAGTTTTTTTTCTTTTCTTTTAGTTTTTTAGCTTTTTTATTTATATTTATATATATATATATATATATATATATATATATATATATATATATATATATATATATATATATATATATATATATATATATATATATATATATATACATATATATATACTAGCTATTGAGGTGGTGCTTCGCGCCACCCAACACCTTATTGATGGGGGTGCTTCGCTTCCCCCAAGCCCCCCCGCACGCGTAAGTCGTTACGCGCCATTGTAGTTGTGTCCCTGTGTCCCACCTGTGAATATAGACATATATATAGTTGGTGGGGCGCTTCGTGCCCCCCAAGCCCCCCCGCGCGCGTAAGTCGTTACGCGCCATATTAGTTATGCGCCATTGTAGTTGTGTCCCTGTGTCCCACCTGTGAATATAGATAGATTTATATATGTGTTTCAAACTACGTAAAAATTGCGAATAAACAACATTCTTGGCTTTCCCATTGTCTGTGCATATACAAAGCCGTATGTACTAATAATGACGTCATATGCAAAATGACGTCTTTTTACAAAAAAACAAACATGCATCCACACAACTCGTTTTTATATAGATAGATAGATAGATAGATACAATACAAATTAACTGCGTAAAACTAGCGAATATACAACATTCTTCGCTGTCCAATTGTCGCTGCATATAAATACATTGTCAGGTTTACCGACCCTCGAGCATGCAACGTACAATTTTCCATGGGAAAAACAATCAGTATTAAGATCTATACCACATTTTTCTAACGATTGACCTTGACCTTTGTTAATGGTGATTGCAAATACTAATCGAATTGGGAATTGCAATCTTTTAAATTGAAAAAGCAGATCCATTGGAATCATGGAAATGCGAGGAATAAGAACAGCCTCGCCCTCATAAGGCCCTGTCAAGATTGTGGCCTCTATTAGGTTTTCCATTGTTTTTTTATGGCAAGTCGCGTGCCATTGCAAAGCTTTGGTGGGTTGATATTTCTTAAAAGTATTATTGGTACGCCTATTTTTAGTTGTAGCACGTGTGGTGGAAACCCTGAAGGATCTATGGAATTTAAAAATTCAGATGGATAATTAACCGCTTCATTTGGTTCCAAAATACAAATTAACTGCTTAAAACTTGCGAATATACAACATTCTTCGCTGTCCAATTGTCGCTGCATATAAATAGATTGTCAGGTTTACCGACCCTCGAACATGCAACGTACAATTGTCCATGGGAAAAACAATCATTATTAAGATCTATACCACATTTTTCTAATGATTGACCTTGAGCTTTGTTAATGGTGATTGCAAATGCTAATCGAATTGGGAATTGCAATCTTTTAAATTGAAAAGGCAGATCCGTTGGAATCATGAGAATGCGAGGAATAAGAACAGCCTCACCCTCAAAAGGCCCTGTCAAGATTGTGGCCTCTATTAGGTTTTCCATTGCTTTTTTTACGGCAAGTCGAGTGCCATTGCAAAGCTTTGGTGGGTTTATATTTCTTAAAAGTATTATTGGTACGCCTATTTTTAGTTGTAGCACGTGTGGTGGAAACCCTGAAAAATCTATGGAATTTAAAAATTCAGATGGATAATTAACCGCTTCATTTGGTTCCAAAACTGTGTCGACTGACTTGTAAAGGACTGCCTGGTCTCGAATCTTGGTCAAAACAATATTGTTGATTTCGTGGACGTCTATATGTTTGGGTGCGAGAATCGCTCTTTCACTTAGCCATTTATTATTTTTATAATTTTTTGAATATTCGGAAATACTTTTTCAATCAATTCATTTTTGGACGTCACTAAATTACAGAAATCAGCAGGTAGTTGTATACGTCCTGAAATTGAGTCTACTGGGAGCTTTCCGTTTCCAATTGCCAGCAATTGATCTGAAAATGTTTGACCAGAGTCATCGTTTTGCAATCGGACACGCATATTTGTAGTTAATTTTAATATTTTTACGTGTGCCCATAAATTAGAATTTTTCAGGCAAGCATTCATTTCGTCTGCAGGAGTTGATCTAGGTATTATAGGTAATGTTTGCCTGAAATCTCCCGCAAGCAATATTAATGTGCTGCCAAAGGGTTTCGACTTCCCTCTCAAATCTTTCAAGCATTGAACCTCGAGCGATTTTTTGTGTGCCATTGTGCACTCATCCCAAATAATAAGTTTGCATTGCTGCAATACTCTACCCATCCCAGATGATTTAGAAATATTGCACGTGGGAGTTTCTGTAGAATGCAAATTCAGAGGCAATTTCAAAGCGGAATGAGCAGTTCTTCCACCAGGCAGTAATGTTGCGGCTATTCCGGACGACGCAATTGCCAACGCTATATCATTTTTTGATCGAATTGATGCCAGAATCAGTTTTATCACAAATGTTTTACCAGTACCTCCTGGCGCATTCAAAAAGAAAATTTCTCCAACGTTGTTATCGACACAATGCATTGTCGTATCATAAATGTCTTTTTGTTCCGACGTTAACTTGGAAATGTTATTTTGTACATACGACAATAGATCACTCGTACTGTAACTTTGTTCACGATCCAATTCTACGCATGTCGAAACAGCAGCGATGCGGTTAGGTGAAGGCATTCCCAAATCCTGAAGAGGTTTTTTTGCCATACGTACGCACAAATCTTCTATAATAACTAAAGTGTAGTTATAAATTTCTGATGTAAAATCAAAAGTCATATCTGACGTCTCTAACTGTTTTCGATGGAGTATATCTTCGGACATTTTTGACTTATATTTTTCCCATAACTCTGTAGGAGCTGATGGAGAGCAAGTTGTTAAAATGATGCCAAACAATGCACGAATTTGACTTGGGTTTGACGTTTCGCACGCGTCATTGATACAGTTATCCCAGTGTTGGTCATTCTCCAATAAATTCAGAGCTTGGCATGCACTACGGTAAGTGTCATGTATAGTACCGTTTACAGTTCTCAAATACTCAAAGGATGTCGGACCGGGTACATTCACCAAAAGCAGGCGTAGAAAGAAGCATTCATGTTGATTGGGGTGAACAGTGTAGAGTCTTCCTATCGTGGTATCTTTGAAGATGGTAGGTTGTCCGTCGACTGACTTACCCTGTTTTCGACGTTCAAATACTTTATTTTTAGTATTCCACGTATAATACGAAGGCACTTCAGTATACAGCAGTTTTTTTTTGCAAAAGAATCATTTTTGCAAAGCGAAAAAAAAGCTGTTAATGTTGTATCCGGTGGATTCAGGACTCTTTGTTGCACGTTGGTTTCCATGAAATAAACACGTTGACCATTCTGTAAATGTACCGCTTACGTTCATGTATCGGAAATGAAAGAATTCGCCAAACAGCTTCATTACTGCTTATGTATCTTCCAGCCTGATATTGTACGATTTCGTCGAAATCTTTGATTTCGGGCTGCAAGCCAAAAACCGCCATGTCACTGCCTTTGTTGACGTATTTACATATGTATTTGATTGCCTTTACGGAGTTACAGTATTCAACGTTTATGTTTGCATTAAATGTTTTTGATAATAATGGGGAATATGGAACAACCCACTGGTTATCTACTTCGATGGTGGTACCGTTACGCTTCTTTATTATTGCTGTTTTACCGCCATCTTCAGTAGATCTTCTTCTATATTGTGGGTAACCATCATTGCCAGTAATTGTGTTTGATACTAAAAGTCGAGGATATTGCTTTGTGCACCTTCCTTTGGCCATGCATGGTGAATTTTCGTTCACTGCACCGCAAGGTCCATGTATCATATTTTTTACAATAATATCATGTAACCCCTTATCGACATTTTTATCAGGTATTTCAGCGGAAATCACATCATAAATTTCGTTCGAAGTAATTTTTTATGTAGCCAGATTAGTATATGTGCGTGTGGCAAACCTCGTTTTTGCCATTCCACTGAGTACATCCAGCATCGCACTGGCCCAAACAATTCAAGTTTTACTATGTAGTTTATCAGTGATTTCAACTTTTGCCGGAAGACACGGGCCGTAATGTCATGCCTATGAACCGCCGATTGTCCTTGAAGTAAAAGCTGCAGTATCTCGTCCCAAGATTGATTACATGTAAATGTAATAAATAAATCTGGACGACCATAGAGACGAACATACGCAATAGCATCTTGAGCATATTCATGCATATGACGGGGACTGCCAGCATATGACGAAGGTAAAATTGTTAATCTTCCAACGTTTGTGGTATTACCGTCATTTATAACTGCATCTCGCAAATGAATGCATTGTTCAGAGCGGAGCTTGGTCCGATTCAGGCGGATATATAGCCGTCGATAGTTGGAGCATTGTATCTACGCACATGTTGGCCAGGAGGCGTTTTGTCAGCGGAAATAACAATTTTATGCGTATCAGTAGGCATCAAATCGATGGCTGTTTTGAACAGACGCACTAAATTATTATTTTCGTGGAAAAGATGGTGCAATTGGGAAACGATTGTCCTTTCAATGTTGGGAGAAATTTCGCAACCTGCATTCAATTCAGAATTTCTATCACTGATGAAGTACAATTGTAAAAATTTATGATTCTCGCCTGAGAATGGTAGAAGGGACCCTGCTCTATGATAAATTTGCCCTTTTACTTTGAAAGTAGACATAAATTGATCTGGAGTTTCGATTTTCTGTTCTTTCTTTCTCTATCAGCCTCAAGCCTGTTTCCTTGCTGTTCTTTTGATTCCTCGGCACGCTTTCTTTTCTGACTTTCTCTATCAGCAGCAAGTTTTTTGGCATAGACTCTTTGAGCATCCTCATCGGCTTTTGCCATTGTAAGTTCATCAGTCATTTTAAACTTAAACATTAATAGATTTCTACGTGAACATATGTCTTAAATATCTTGAATGACGTCACCGTCAAAGCAAAAATGACGACAACTAATTTCAAGACGTCAGTCAACACAGAAACATGACGTCACCTGACAAACAGACAGACATACAGACAGAAAGCTTATTTTTATATATATAGATATATATATATATATATATATATATATATATATATATATATATATATATATATATATATATATATATATATATATATATATATATATATATATATATATATATATATGTTTTTAACTACATAAAACTAGCGTACAACATTCTTCGCTTTCCAATTGTCTGTGCATATAAAAAGATTGTCAGGTTTACCGACTCTTGAACATGCAACATATAATTGTCCATGGGAAAAACAATCCGTATTCAGATCTAAAGTTTTTTATTTGTAGTTTTTACCTAGCCAGGGTTCAAACCTGCAACCTCTTGGATCTAGAACCTGGAACATAACGCGCTACCAACTCAGCTACTTAGGGTTTGAATACATTCGTTTTTGAATAGGTATATGATGAAATATATCTATCTATATCTATCTATATATATAAAAATAAGTTGTTTGTCTGTCTGTCGACTGACGTCATTAGGATTGAGCTGTATGTCGTCATGAAGTTAGTTGTCGTCATGTTTGTTATGACGACGTCATGTTTGTCAACTGATGAAATTACAGACCGGAACACTGGGACACAAATGACGACCAGGACACCAGGAAACAGGGAATATAAATGACGACCCGGACACTCAAACAGAAATTACAGACAGGGACACCGGGACACAAATAACGACCGAATCTATCTATATATATAAAAACTACCGTTGGGGGACATATAAATAGATTGTCAGGTTTACCGACTCTTGAACATGCAACATAAAAAAAAACTAAAAACTGAAAAACAAAAAAAAACTAAAAAAAGGAAAAAAACTGAAAAATAAAGGAGGATATACGTATCTGTATATATAAAAATAAGTTGTCTGTCTGTGTGTCTGTCTGTCTGTCAGGTGACGTTATGTTTCTGTGTTGACTGACGTCATGAAGTTAGTTGCCGTCATTTTTGCTTTGACGGTGACGTCATTCAAGATATTTAAGACATGGCGTCATGTTTCTGTGTTGACTGACGTCATGAAGTTAGTTGCCGTCATTTTTGCTTTGACGGTGACGTCATTCAAGATATTTAAGACATATGTTCACGTAGGAATCTACTAATGTTTAAGTTTAAAATGACTGATGAACTTACAATGGCAAAAGCCGATGAAGATGCTCAAAGAGTCTATGCCAAAAAACTTGCTGCTGATAGAGAAAGTCAGAAAAGAAAGCGTGCCGAGGAATCAAAAGAACAGCAAGGAAACAGGCTTGAGGCTGATAGAGAAAGAAAGAACAGAAAGCGTGCCGAGGAATCAAAAGAACAGCAAGGAAACAGGCTTGAGGCTGATAGAGAAAGAAAGAACAGAAAGCGTGCCGAGGAATCAAAAGAACAGCAAGGAAACAGGCTTGAGGCTGATAGAGAAAGAAAGAACAGAAAGCGTGACGAGGAACTACCAGAGCAACGCGGAAGCAAACTTGCTGCTAAAAGAGAAAGTGAAAAAAGAAGGCGTGCCGAGGAATTACAAGAACAGCAAGAAATCAGGCTTGCTGCTGATAGAAAAAGTAAGAAAAGAAAGCATGCCGAGGAATCACAAGAACAGCAAGAAATCAGGCTTGCTGCTGATAGAGAAAGTAAGAAAAGAAAGCGTGCCGAGGAATCAGAGCAACCTGAAAGTTATCGCCTGGCATTCAGGTACAACCCAGTCGATGATTATAGCTTGAGTAGATGTGTTCAAATCGGGACAATGTCTAAAATTTGTCCCTATTGCAAGGCCTTGAAATTCAATGGTGAAACAATTGGAATGTGTTGCGCCTAAGGAAAAGTTAAACTTCCTCTATTGGCTGCACCACCAGAGCCATTGAAGACTTTCCTTACTGGAACTACGTCAGAATCTAAGCGTTTTTTGTCACAAATCAGAAAATACAACTCATGTTTCCAAATGACGTCGTTTGGAGCCCAAATCTAAAATCCAGATCAATTTATGTCTACTTTCAAAGTAAAAGGGCAAATTTATCATAGAGCAGGGTCCCTTCTACCATTCTCAGGCGAGAATCATAAATTTTATGCTCAAAGAGTCTAGGCCAAAAAACTTGCTGCTGATAGAGAAAGTCAGAAAAGAAAGCGTGCCGAGGAATCAAAAGAACAGCAAGGAAACAGGCTTGAGGCTGATAGAGAAAGAAAGAACAGAAAGCGTGCCGAGGAATCAAAAGAACAGCAAGGAAACAGGCTTGAGCCTGATAGAGAAAGAAAGAACAGAAAGCGTGCCGAGGAATCAAAAGAACAGCAAGGAAACAGGCTTGAGGCTGATAGAGAGAGAAAGAACAGAAAGCGTGCTGAGGAACTACCAGAGCAACGCGGAAGCAGACTTGCTGCTAAAAGAGAAAGTGAAAAAAGAAGGCGTTCCGAGGAATTACAAGAACAGCAAGAAATCAAGCTTGCTGCTGATAGAGAAAGTAAGAAAAGAAAGCGTGCCGAGGAATCACAAGAACAGCGAGAAATCAGGCTTGCTGCTGATAGAGAAAGTAAGAAAAGAAAGCGTGCCGAGGAATCAGAGCAACCTGAAAGTTATAGCCTGGCATTCAGGTACAACCCAGTCGATGATTATAGCTTGAGTAGATGTGTTCAAATCGGGACAATGTCTAAAATTTGTCCCTATTGCAAGGCCTTGAAATTCAATGGTGAAACAATGGGAATGTGTTGCGCCTCAGGAAAAGTTAAACTTCCTCTATTGGCTGTACCACCAGAGCCATTGATGACTTTCCTTACTGGAACTACGTCAGAATCTAAGCGTTTTTTGTCACAAATCAGAAAATACAACTCATGTTTCCAAATGACGTCGTTTGGAGCCCAAATCGAAAATCCAGATCAATTTATGTCTACTTTCAAAGTAAAAGGGCAAATTTATCATAGAGCAGGGTCCCTTCTACCATTCTCAGCCGAGAATCATAAATTTTTACAATTGTACTTCATCAGTGATAGAAATTCTGAATTGAATGCACGTTGCAAAATTTCTCCCAACGTTGAAAGGACAATCGTTTCCCAATTGCAACATCTTTTCCACGAAAATAATAATTTAGTGCGTCTGTTCAAAACAGCCATCGATTTGATGCCTACTGATACGCATAAAATTGTTATTTCCGCTGACAAAACGCCTCCTGGCCAACATGTGCGTAGATACAATGCTCTAACTATCGACGAAGTGGCAATCGTTATGGTCGGTGATCAGTTTTACCTCGAGATATTATTCTTCATAAGCGAAACGCTCAGTTGTTAAGAATTGCTGAAACTCATCGATGCTACGATGCCCTACAATATCCTATCATTTTTTGGGATGGAGCCGACGGCTATCACTTTAATATTAAATTGATGAATCCAGCCACTAACAAAGAAATGAATAAGAAATGCAGGGCAATGCATTATTATTCCTATAGACTAATGATTCGGCAGGATGAAGAAAATTATATTTTAAATTGCCGTGAATTGTTTCACCAATTTGTCGTTGATATGTATGCTAAAATTGAATCAGAACGTTTGCTATATATCCGCCTGAATCAGACCAAGCTCCGCTCTGAATAATACATTCATTTGCGAGATGCAGTTATAAATGACGGTAATACCACAAACGTTGGAAGATTAACAATTTTACCTTCGTCATATGCTGGCAGTCCCCGTCATATGCATGAATATGTTCAAGATGCTATTGCATATGTTCGTCTCTATGGTCGTCCAGATTTATTTATTACATTTACATGTAATCAATCTTGGGACGAGATACTGCAGCTTTTACTTCAAGGACAATCGGCGGTTCATAGGCATGACATTACGGCCCGTGTCTTCCGGCAAAAGTTGAAATCACTGATAAACTACATAGTAAAACTTGAAGTGTTTGGGTCAGTGCGATGCTGGATGTACTCAGTGGAATGGCAAAAACGAGGTTTGCCACAAGCACATATACTAATCTGGCTACATAAAAAAATTACTTCGAACGAAATTGATGATGTGATTTCCGCTGAAATACCTGATAAAAATGTCGATAAGGGGTTACATGATATTATTGTAAAAAATATGATACATGGACCTTGCGGTGCACTGAACGAAAATTCACCATGCATGGCCGAAGGAAGGTGCACAAAGCAATATCCTCGACTTTTAGTATCAAACACAATTACTGGCAATGATGGTTACCCACAATATAGAAGAAGATCTACTGAAGATGGCGGTAAAACAGCAATAATAAAGAAGCGTAACGGTACCACCATCGAAGTAGATAACCAGTGGGTTGTTCCATATTCCCCATTATTATCAAAAACATTTAATGCACACATAAACGTTGAATACTGTAACTCGCTTTGATACAACATTAACAGCTTTTTTTTCGCTTTGCAAAAATGATTCTTTTGCAAAAAAACTGCTGTATACTGAAGTGCCTTCGTATTACACGTGGAATACCAAAAATAAAGTATTTGAACGTCGAAAACAGGGTAAGTCAGTCGACGGCCAACCTACCATCTTCAAAGATACCACGATAGGAAGACTCTACACCGTTCACCCCAATCAACATGAATGCTTCTTTCTACGCCTGCTTTTGGTGAATGTACCCAGTCCGACATCCTTTGAGTATTTGAGAACTGTAAACGGTACTATACATGACACTTACCATAGTGCATGCCAAGCTCTGAATTTATTGAAGAATGACCAACACTGGGATAACTGCATCAATGACGCGTGCGAAACGTCAAACCCAAGTCAAATTCTTGCATTGTTTGGCATCATTTTAACAACTTGCTCTCCATTAGCTCCTACAGAGTTATGGGAAAAATATAAGTCAAAAATGTCCGAAGATATACTCCATCGAAAACAGTTAGAGACGTCAGATATGACTTTTGATTTTACATCAGAAATTTATAACTACACTTTAGTTATTATAGAAGACTAGCTGATGGATTGGCGCTTCGCGCCACCCCAACACCTAGTTGGTGGGGGCGCTTCGCGCCCCCCCCAAGCCCCCCCGCGCGCGTAAGTCGTTACGCGCCATATTAGTTACGCGCCATTGTAGTTGTGTCCCTATATCCCACCTGTGAATATAGATAGATATATATATATATATATATATATATATATATATATATATATATATATGTTTTTAACTACTTAAAACTTGCGAATATACAACATTCTTTGCTGTCCCATCGTCTGTGCATATAAATAGATTGTCAGGTTTACCGACTCTTGAACATGCAACATATAATGGTCAATGGGAAAACAATCCGTATTCAGATCTATACCTCATGATTCTAATGATTGCCCTTGAGCTTTGTTGATGGTGATTGCTAATCGACCATTCCCTGAGTCGCCATCGTCATTTATATATCCCCCTGTGCACCCCGACGTCCCCTTTGTAGTTATGTCCCAGTGTCCCGGTCGTCATTTATATTCCCTGTGTCCCGGTCGTCATTTGTGTCCCGGTGTCCCAGTCTCTGATTTCTCATTGAGTGTCCCGGGCGTCATTTATATTCCTTGTGTCCCGGTGTCCCGGTCGTCATTTATATCCCCCTGTGCCCCCCGGCGTCCCCGTTGTAGTTGTGTCATTTATATTCCCTGTGTCCCGGTCGTCATCCCGGTATACATTCGTTTTTGAATTGGTATATGATGAAATAAATTTTTAATTTTTTCCCTTTTTTTCCTTTTAGTTTTTTTTATTGGTTTTGACCTTTTTTTAGGTTTTTTAGTTTTTTTCTTTTTTCTTTTTAGTTTTTTTTTGAAGTTTTTATCTTTTTAGTTTTTTTATTTTTATTTATATTTTTTTAGTTTTCTTTTTCTCCTTTATTTTTCAGTTTTTTTCCTTTTTTTAGTTTTTTTTCTTTTTAGTTCTTTTAGTTTTTACCTTTTTTAGTTTTTTTTAGTTTTTTAGATGAAAATTTTTTTAGTTTTATTCCTTTTTTTCTTTTCAGTTTTTTATTGGTTTTTACCTTTTTTTTAGCTTTTTTAGTTTTTTTTCGTTTTTTCTTTTTACTTTTTTTTTTAGTTTTTATCTTTTTTATTTTTTTTATTTTTATTCTTAATTTTTTTTTATTAGTTTTTAGTTTTTTTTGTAGTTTTTGCCTTTTTTAGTTTTTTCAGTTTTTTTTTTTAGTTTTTAGATTTTTACCTTTTTTAGCCTAACCAGGATTTGAACCTGGGACCTTCATTCTCCGTTCTGACACCCTCTCTCACCGAGTGACTACTCCAGCATGTTCATTTTGGTGTTTTAAATGGTATATTATTAACCAAATTAATGTGTTTTACAATATACTAAGCATCGTCATAACAAAAATGACGACAACTAATTTCATGACTTCAGTCAACACAGAAATTAAGTTCTGAAATTAAGTCATGAAATTAGTTGCCGTCATTTTTGCTTTGACGGTGACGTCATTCAAGTTATATAAGACATATGTTCACGTAGAAATCTATTAATGTTTAAGTTTACAATGACTGATAAAGATGCTCAAAGAGTCTATGCCAAAAAACTTGCTGCTGATAGAGAAAGTCAGAAAAGAAAGCGTGCCGAGGAACTATCAGCAGCAAGTTTTTTGGCATAGACTCTTTGAGCATCTTCATCAGTCATTGTAAACTTAAACATTAATAGATTTCTACGTGAACATATGTCTTATATAACTTGAATGACGTCACCGTCAAAGCAAAAATGACGACAACTAATTTTCATGACGTCAGCCGACACAGAAACATGACGTCACCTGAAAACTAATTTCATGACGTCAGCCGACACAGAAACATGACGTCACCTGATCCACAGATCCACAGACAGACAACTTATTTTTATATATATAGATTTGTGCGTACGTATGGCAAACAAACCTCTTCAGGATTTGGGAATGCCTTCACCTAACCGTATCGCTGCTGTTTCGACATGTGTAGAATTGGATCGTGAACAAAGTTACAGTACGAGTGATCTATTGTCGTATGTACAAAATAACATTTCCAAGTTAACGTCGGAACAAAAAGACATTTATGCTACGATAATGCATTGTGTCGATAACAACGTTGGAGAAATTTTCTTTTTGGATGTGCCAGGAGGTACTGGTAAAACATTTGTGATAAAACTGATTCTGGTATCAATTCGATCAAAAAATGATATAGCGTTGGCAATTGCGTCGTCCGGAATAGCCGCAACATTGCTGCCTGTTGGAAGAACTGCTCATTCCGCTTTGAAATTGCCTCTGAATTTGCATTCTACAGAAACTCCCACGTGCAATATTTCCAAATCATCTGGAATGGGTAAAGTATTGCAGCAATGCAAACTTATTATTTGGGATGAGTGCACAACAAAAAATCGCTCGAGGCTCTGGATCAATGCTTGAAAGATTTGAGAGGGAAGTCGAAACCCTTTGGCAGCACATTAATATTGCTTGCGGGAGATTTCAGGCAAACATTACCTATAATACCTAGATCAACTCCTGCAGACGAAATAAATGCTTGCCTGAAAAATTCTAATTTATGGGCACACGTAAAAATATTAAAATTAACTACAAATATGCGTGTCCGATTGCAAAACGATGACTCTGGTCAAACATTTTCAGATCAATTGCTGACAATTGGAAACGGAAACCTCCCAGTAGACTCAATTTCAGGACGTATACAACTACCTGCTGATTTCTGTAATTTAGTGACGTCCAAAAATGAATTGATTGAAAAAGTATTTCCGAGTATTCTAAAAAATTAAAAAAATAATAAATGGCTAAGTGAAAGAGCGATTCTCGCACCCAAAAATATAGACGTCCACGAAATCAACAATATTGTTTTGACCAAGATTCGAGACCAGGCAGTGCTTTACAAGTCAGTCGACACAGTTTCGGAACCAAATGAAGCGGTTAATTATCCATCTGAATTTTTAAATTCCATAGATCTTTCAGGGTTTCCACCACACGTGCTACAACTAAAAATAGGCGTACCAATAATACTTTTAAGAAATATAAACCCACCAAAGCTTTGCAATGGCACTCGACTTGCCGTAAAAAAAAAACAATGGAAAACCTAATAGAGGCCACAATCTTGACAGGGCCTTTTGAGGGTGAGGCTGTTCTTATTCCTCGCATTCCCATGATTCCAACAGATCTGCCTTTTCAATTTAAAGATTGCAATTCCCAATTCGATTAGCATTTGCAATCACCATTAACAAAGCTCAAGGTCAATCATTAGAAAAATGTGGTATAGATCTTAATACTGATTGTTTTTTCCCATGGACAATTGTACGTTGCTTGTTCGAGGGTCGGTAAACCTGACAATCTATTTATATGCAGCGACAATTGGACAGCGAAGAATGTTGTATATTTGCAAGTTTTACGCAGTTAATTTGTATTGTATCTATCTATCTATCTATCTATATAAAAACGAGTTGTGTGTATGCATGTTTGTTTGTTTGTAAAAAGAGCGTTTGCATATGATATCATTATTAATACATACGGCTTTGTATATGCAGAGACAATGGGAAAGCCATGAATGTTGTACATTCGCAATTTTTACGTAGTTTAACTCCTGCAGACGAAATGAATGCTTGCCTAAAAAATTCTAATTTATGGGCACACGTAAAAATATTAAAATTAACTTCAAATATGCGTGTCCGATTGCAAAACGATGACTCTGGTCAAACAGTAGACTCAATTTCAGGACGTATACAACTACTTGCTGATTTCTGTCATTTAGTGACGTCCAAAAATGAATTGATTGAAAAAGTATTTCCGAATATTCTAAAAAATTATAAAAATAATAAATGGCTAAGTGAAAGAGCGATTCTCGCACCCAAAAATATAGACCTCCACGAAATCAACAATATTGTTTTGACCAAGATTCGAGACCAGGCAGTCCTTTACAAGTCAGTCGACACAGTTTTGGAACCAAATGAAGTGGTTAATTATCCATCTGAATTTTTAAATTCCATAGATCCTTCAGGGTTTCCACCACACGTGCTACAACTAAAAATAGGCGTACCAATAATACTTTTAAGAAATATCAACCCACCAAAGCTTTGCAATGGCACGCGACTTGCCGTAAAAAAAACAATGGAAAACCTAATAGAGGCCACAATCTTGACAGGGCCTTATGAGGGTGAGGCTGTTCTTATTCCTCGCATTCCCATGATTCCAACGGATCTGCTTTTTCAATTTAAAAGATTGCAATTCCAAATTTGATTAGTATTTGCAATCACCATTAACAAAGCTCAAGGTCAATCATTAGAAAAATGTGGTAGAGATCTTAATACTGATTGTTTTTCCCATGGACAATTGTACGTTGCATGTTCGAGGGTCGGTAAACCTGACAATGTATTTATATGCAGCGACAATTTGACAGCGAAGAATGTTGTATATTCAAAAGTTTTACGCAGTTAATTTGTATTGTATCTATCTATCTATCTATCTATATAAAAACGAGTTATGTGGATGCATGTTTGTTTGTTTGTAAAAAGAGCGTTTGCATATGACGTCATTATTAGTAAATACGGCTTTGTATATGCACAGACAATGGGAAAGCCAAGAATGTTGTTTATTCGCAATTTTTACGTAGTTTGAAACATATATATAAATCTATGTATATTCACAGGTGGGACATAGGGACACAACTACAATGGCGCATAACTAATATGGCGCGTAACGACTTACGCGCGCGGGGGGGCTTGGGGGGCGCGAAGCGCCCCACCAACTAGGTGGTGGGGTGGCGCAAAGCGCCACCCCTACAGCTAGTATATATATATATTATATATATATATATATATATATATATATATATATATATATATATATATATATATATATATATATATATATATATATATATATATATATATATATATATATATATATATATATATATATATATATATATATATATATCTTCTATATATATATATATATATAAAAATAAGTTGTCTGTCTGTCTGTGGATCTGTGGATCTGTGGATCAGGTGACGTCATGTTTCGGCTGACGTCATGAAATTAGTTGCCGTCATTTTTGCTTGAAGGTGACGTCATTCAAGTTATATAAGACATATGTTCGCGTAGAAATCTATTAATGTTTAAGTTTACAATGACTGATGAAGATGCTCAAAGAGTCTATGCCAAAAAACTTGCTGCTGATAGAGAAAGTCAGAAAAGAAAGCGTGCAAGGAACTACCAGAGCAACGCGAAAGCAGACTTGCTGCTAAAAGAGAAAGTAAAAAAGAAGGCGTGCTGAGGAATCAAAAGACCAGCAGGGAAACAGGCTTGAGGCTGATAGAGAAAGAAAGAACAGAAAGCATGCCGAGGAACTACCAGAGCAACGCAGAAGCAGACTTGCTGCTAAAAGAGAAAGTGAAAAAAGAAGGCGTGCCGAGGAATCAAAAGACCAGCAGGGAAACAGGCTTGAGGCTGATAGAGAAAGAAAGAACAGAAAGCATGCCGAGGAACTACCAGAGCAACGCAGAAGCAGACTTGCTGCTAAAAGAGAATGTGAAAAAAGAAGGCGTGCCGAGGAATTACAAGAACAGCAAGAAATCAGGCTTGCTGCTGAAAGAGAAAGTAAGAAAAGAAAGCGTGCCGAGGAATCACAAGAACAGCAAGAAATCAGGCTTGCTGCTGATAGAGAAAGTAAGAAAAGAAAGCGTGCCGAGGAATTACAAGAACAGCAAGAAATCAGGCTTGCTGCTGATAGAGAAAGTAAGAAAAGAAAGCGTGCCGAGGAATCAGAGCAATCTGAAAGTTATTGCCTGGCATTCAGGTACAACCCAGTCGATGATTATAGCTTGAGTAGATGTGTTCAAATCGGGACAATGTCTAAAATTTGTCCCTATTGCAAGGCCTTGAAATTCAATGGTGAAACAATGGGCATGTGTTGCGCCTCAGGAAAAGTTAAACTTCCTCTATTGGCTGCACCACCAGAGCCATTGAAGACTTTCCTTACTGGAACTACGTCAGAATCTAAGCGTTTTTTGTCAAAAATCAGACAATACAACTCATATTTCCAAATGACGTCGTTTGGAGCCCAAATCGAAAATCCAGATCAATTTATGTCTACTTTCAAAGTAAAAGGGCAAATTTATCATAAAGCAGGGTCCCTTCTACCATTCTCAGGCGAGAATCATAAATTTTTACAATTGTACTTCATCAGTGATAGAAATTCTGAATTGAATGCACGTTGCGAAATTTCTCCCAACGTTGAAAGGACAATCGTTTCCCAATTGCAACATCTTTTCCACGAAAATAATAATTTAGTGCGTCTGTTCAAAACAGCCATCGATTTGATGCCTACTGATACTCATAAAATTGTTATTTCCGCTGACAAAACGCCTCCTGGCCAACATGTGCGTAGATACAATGCTCCGACTATCGACGAAGTGGCAATCGTTATGGTCGGTGATCAGTTTTTACCTCGAGATATTATTCTACATAAGCGAAACGCTCAGTTGTTAAGAATTGCTGAAACTCATCGATGCTACGATGCCCTACAATATCCTGTCATTTTTTGGGATGGAGCCGACGGCTATCACATTAATATTAAATTGATGAATCCAGCCACTAACAAAGAAATGAATAAGAAATGCAGTGCAATGCATTATTATTCCTATAGACTAATGATTCGGCAGGATGAAGAAAATTATATTTTAAAATAACGTGAATTGTTTCACCAATTTATCGTGGATATGTATGCTAAAATTGAATCAGAACGTTTGCTATATATCCGCCTGAATCAGACCAAGCTCCGCTCTGAACAATACATTCATTTGCGATATGCAGTTATAAATGACGGTAATACCACAAACGTTGGAAGATTAACAATTTTACCTTCGTCATATGCTGGCAGTCCCCGTCATATGCATGAATATGCTCAAGATGCTATTGCGTATGTTCGTCTCTTTGGTCGTCCAGATTAATTTATTACATTTACATGTAATCAATCTTGGGACGAGATACTGCAGCTTTTACTTCAAGGACAATCGGCGGTTCATAGGCATGTTATTACGGCACGTGTCTTCCGGCAAAAGTTGAAATCACTGATAAACTACCTTGTAAAACATGAAGTGTTTGGGTCAGTGCGATGCTGGATGTACTCAGTGGATTGGCAAAAACGAGGTTTGCCACACGCACATATACTAATCTGGCTACATAAAAAAAT